>NW_010233170.1:3416-3682 GCF_000690775.1 Eurypyga helias | reverse complement strand
AAATTACATTTCTCTTTACAAAAACAATTCAACAAGAGGCATGGGGACGGAGCGCATCGCCGAAGCCAGGGTGCAGGCACCTCGGCAAGTCTGGGGCGCTGGGCAGGCTCCCTTTTTGGGGTGTCCCCATCCCCCAAGCAGGGGCTCAGTCCAGAGTCCAGCAGCAGGTTGCATGGGTAGGGGGGACACACCGGGGGCGGTGGCCCCACAGGGAGATGCCTGCTCCGGATCCGACACGGCTCCCCCACCCACCCCACTCCCCCCGC
>NW_010233170.1:3032-3345 GCF_000690775.1 Eurypyga helias | reverse complement strand
CCCCCTCAAAAATATCTGTGTCCCTACTTCTGGCGGGCGGTGCTGTAGGGATCGAGGAGGTGGGAGCTAGCCTGGGCCAGGTTCCAATCAAACATCTCCAGCACCCGGTGGCACTCGACGCGAGACTTCAGCCCCAGGCAGAAGAGCTGTTCCACCTGCAAGGGGTCAGGGCACGGGGTGACAGGGGTGCCACCACTCCCGTGGGAGCCGGAGCGGAGGGACAGGGGGTGCGGTACCTTCAGGTACTGGATGGCCCGCTGGACACTCCAGCCGGGGTTCTGCAGGGCTGCCTGGCAATCCTCGGTGGGCAGGA
>NW_010233170.1:1801-2980 GCF_000690775.1 Eurypyga helias | reverse complement strand
GGTGGGAGTGAAGCTTGTGGTCAGCGCCCACCACCACTCGGGCACTGAGGAGCCCATGGCTGGAGCAGGGGCACTGGGGCTGCCCTACACCCTGCCGCTGATCCGGGGGGGCACTGTTGCTGGGACCATCCTCATCCCAGATTTCTTCAGCCTCTCCTGGGTTCGGGTGCAGACTCCTGGACCCAGCCCGGAGAGCCCAAGGGGACCACCGTGACAGCCACCTTCCTCCCCCCTCCCTGGCGCTGCGTGTAGGGCTGATTCGGGTTAAAACAGCCTCCAATCCCCATTTTAGAGTTGCAGTGACACTCAACATCCCACAGCACATCCAGGGACCCCTTGTAGCCAACCCCCTGGGGCTGAACTTGGGGAAACCGAGGCACAGCACGGGGATGGCTCTCGCCCAAGCAAGCCCATGGTCACCGTGTCCCCTCTCGCATACCCTGGGGATGCTGCTTACCAGCCGGATCTTGTCAGCGGGGCGGCAGCCATCCGGCCCATCATAGACAATCTTCTGGAGGCTGCAGGAGGCTTTCACCAGGCACTTGGGCCCAGGATTGCTGTTGTTGGAGGAGAAGTTGGCCTTGCAGTCCAGCGGCGGCTGCTGCACCATAGGACGGACGGTGGCTGTGGTGACCAGGCGGGATGCCGGCACCTCCTCGGGGCTTTTGGCCTCCTTGAAAAACTTCTCGTACTTGTCCAGGTAGGCAGGGCGCTCAGGCAGCAGGTAATAGTGGGTGCTGCTGACCTTCTGCCCATCCTTCACGATGGGCAGGATGCAGGGTCCCTTGGAGCAGTCCTTGCCCTGCGCCTGGATGACCTTGGGGGTAGCGTACTTGGGGTCTAGGGCAAAGCTCTGCGTGGTGGGCATGGGCTTCCCTGGCGAGGTGGAGAGGCAGGAGCAGAGGGCAGCACGTTGCTGGGGGGAGCCCACCTGCAGGGCCATGGGGCTGGGTGTCCGGGAGGTGGGCTGCGACAGCGGGTCCCGGGGGGGAATCTGGGGCGGCCGGTCTTCCTCACCCCCTGAAGCCGGGGAAAGATCCCCTGACCAGCGCCCAGGCTCGTTGCGGCGTAGGGGACGGGGTGGGATAGGGACACGGGGCGGAATTTGGGGCTTGTCGTCAGCGGGGGTGGCCGGTCCCAGCGGGACGTTGAGCCTCTTCATGCACTCCTGCTGCAGCT
>NW_010233170.1:1368-1753 GCF_000690775.1 Eurypyga helias | reverse complement strand
AGCTCCTCAAAAAGCTCAGTGGTCTGTGTCAGGCTGGGCTGCTTGGTCTCCTTGGGGGGCAGGAAGAGATTGTCCTCCACCACCGGTCCACGCTCACCCTCGTCCACAAAGCCGTAGTTGGTCTTGCCTCGCCGGCTTGGGGGACTGGTGATGGAGCAGACCTCGAAGTCGTCCTCATCCTGCGCCACGTCATCGTAGGCGGGCGGCGGGGGCAAGGGTCGGGCATCCCAGTCCACCACCGGCGTGGGGTGGAGGGGCCGGGGTAGAGCCCGCGTGGGGCTCTGCGGTGGGGTCTTGTCCAGCAAGGAGAAGGCTTCCATGGCCAGCTTGGCCAACGATGGGGCTGTCAGCTCCCCCACTGGTGAGGGGGTACCCCACCCCCTTC
>NW_010233170.1:683-1274 GCF_000690775.1 Eurypyga helias | reverse complement strand
GACGGCTTGACTGGTCGCAGACCCTTCCCTGTGCCTGGCTTCTTCAGGCAGAGTTTCCGGAGACCCCCTGGCAGACCCTCCTCCTCCTCAGTGACCGGGTCGTAGCAGGGCTCTAGGAGGGGACAGAGGATGGTGAGGGTCCCAGTACCCATCCCTGGGATGCAACGGGGACCACCTGCACCCCCAAGCCCCCTAATTGCCCCATAGCTTCAGCCACCCTTGGCTCCCTCCTTGGGGGACAATGCACCAGGGCAGGGTGGCGGGGGGCGTGTGTGTGTTCCCTTTCCCACCCTGCGTCCCGCAGCACCCTGTCCCTACCCCAGACTGACCACCCTTCTTCACATCTGTGTCCCCACCGCAGATGCCATCACCCATAGCTGCATGGTGGTACCCGGGTGGGGGAGGCAGAGGGGGCAGAAGGAGCTAAGAGAGAAAAGCAGCAGGGCACAAAAGGAGACCAGCACCAGAAAAAGCCCAACTTACTGGTGAGCAGGACGGTAGGCTGAGGCGGGCGCGGAGGCGGCTGCCCTGCAGGAGAAGAGAGAGCCCGAGAGGAGGGGAGGTGCGGGGTGAGCGCGTAGAGCAAGCGGC
>NW_010233170.1:0-658 GCF_000690775.1 Eurypyga helias | reverse complement strand
GCGGCAGCCGTGGCGCTCGTTAGCGGGGTGCATGCTTCATCTTGTCCCCTGTCACTGGTGGGGTGCAGGGAGGATGTCGATGGGAAGCGGGAAGCCCCCCCCCAGACGGAAAATTGCAGGTTTAGGGCGTCTCTGGCACACGCACGGCATCTGAGCTCACGGTGGCTCTGCCGAGACCCCCCGTACTGGTAATCCCAGCTGAGGGAGACTGGGAGGGGACAAGGGACCCAGACGAAGGGCAGCAGCGCAGAGTCCAGCGGGGCAGAGCCACCGGCCGCCCACGCTACTGGCAGTGGCACCTGGCCAGGTGACAACACGCCCCGCCACCCCAGCTCCCCCCTGGGTCTGAGAAAAGCAAGTGGCAGCAGAGAGATGGAAAGGAGAGGGTCCAGCCCATCACCCTGGCAGCAAGGCACGGGGATGAGGGCTTTGCGCAGCCGACGGGCAGCAGGAAGGGGAGAAGCTGCTCACTTTTAGCCCTGCCTGGAAGCTGGGTGGGTCTGGCAGCGCTTGGGTCCACACCTAAAACGTCAGGAGGGTCCATGGGATTTCCCAAGTACAGCCTGTGTGGAGAGAGGAGAGCACCCAGGGGTCAGTGGGGGCCGTGCAGGACCCCTTGCTCCCACACCGCGTCCCTTGGGACAGCCCACAGCCCCTC
>NW_010233169.1:0-829 GCF_000690775.1 Eurypyga helias | reverse complement strand
TCAAGTCCACTCTTCACTTTCCAAGTTGCAGGTTATACTGAGTTCCTTCTTTTTCCCACTTCCAAAGAAAGCTCAAAAATCTCATTATTATCATGGCCTCAAGGGCTGTTGCAAACCCCATGTAATGAATCTTACATTGGTAAGAAAGCTCTAGGATCTCTATCAAGTGCTGAGTGAGTTCAGGAACATGGACAAAGAGCTCTGATTACCATTCATCACGATGGGAAAGGAATACGCTGTGTTCTGGAAGGAGCGAAAAAGGATGGAGAACACCATTGTGGGATACCTTATTGGGATGGTCACTGACAGCAGCAGCTTTGATTCTAATGTTTCATCTATTTCTGATTTTGATAGCTCTGAAAGCTCCACCTTCAAGCACAAAGGAACTATGGTGCCTCCGGAAAATATGTCAAAATATGATTTTTGGCCCAAAATTCAAGAAAACCAAAGGACAGGAGAAGATGCCAGAGCTAAAATGAAGCCATCTCTCTTGTCTGTACTATTGACTCACAGCCAACCCCTTCACTCTATAAATATTACCGTCAGGGTGAGGCCAGTTTGAGCTCCCCCGGAACTGCAGCTGGACTGCACGCCAGCTGACCGTGGCCTTGAGCAGGGACGACTCTCAGGGTTTGAGATTCCTTGTCTGACACTAAGAGATCCTTCCCCAAGGGAGACGGATCCCTTCCTCATGACAGACCCTCACTAAGGGACCAACAATATGCTAAATCAGTACTAATGAAACATTACTAATCCTTGTCAATATTAATCGTTATAATGTTTGTGTAGATGATTCCATTAGACATGAACCACTGTCCAAGATTAAGAT
>NW_010233168.1:2012-3998 GCF_000690775.1 Eurypyga helias | reverse complement strand
TCCCTGTCCCCATGCGCAGCTCTTGCTCTCAGCCACAGCCGAGCAGAAGGGCTGAAGCACATCCAACACCCCAAAGGGAGACAAAACCGTGCTGGATCAGGACAATCTCTGTCCCCAGCTTGGGGACAACCCCAAAATGCCGAGTCCCCAGAGGTGCCAGGTCACCGCGGCAGAGCCCAGCCCATCGCCTGCAGTGGGCTGCGAAGGCGCACAGGGGCACGGTGCTCCCGGGAGGGGCAAACATGGGGTAACCCTCCACTACCCGCAGCCACACAAAGCCCTTTCCTGCTGCCAAATGTCACTTTTTAACCATTTCCCTGCCATGCATTTTACCGCTGGGCTGACGGACGAGCTGGTCTCCGAGGGAGAGCCTCTTCCTCTTTTTTCCCTGGTCAGATGACAGAAGATGGACAACTCTGAGCTCACAGCAGAGGACAAACCTGCACACTGGCCGCTGCAGAGCAGAGACACTCAGGGAGCTCCAACAGACTGTGTGCGACCCCGTGGCCCCCACTGAGGCTGGACACAGCTCAGTGCATGCCTGGTCCAGAACTGAGTGAGGTCCTTGTACCCAGAGCACTCAGGGCTGATCCCGGGCACGGTGCAGAGACCCAGCAGGGCTTGGCCTCACACCCCCCCCCAGGGCCTCGTAGATTGTGGACAACCCCCTCCTTTTGCCCCTGGGATCCCTGGAGCTGTGATGGGCCACTGACCTTCCGCCTGTGCTGGCTGCGAGGGAACAGGTCACAACGTCCATCAGAACGTGATACTGAACAGCATCATTTTGGTCTTGGAAACATCACTGTCTGGGTACCTTTGGGCCAAGCGAAGGTGCCTTCATCGCCTCGCTCTCCATCATCTCCCTCTCCTCCCCATCACCGCCACGGCGGCACGCTCCCAGGGTGCCGAACGCCTCCTTATCGCTGTCAGATGCTGCGGCCCAACCTCTCTTTTGTGCGACCAGGTTTTTGGGTTACCAAGATTATCCCAACCCAGCTCCTGCCCCACCACGATGCTGCGCCCTGTGCCCCTGAGCTGCCCCTGGTCCCCTGCGCTCCCTGCACTGTCCCTGCCCCAGAGCTGGGTCCCCCCAAGCCCCATGGCAGCCGTGTGCAGCATCGCTGGACTCTGCTCTGTGCGGTGCCGGAGCCAACGAGCCGAGTGGGTGGCACTAGGGGGAGATAAAGGCCGGGACATGCCGGACCCTGTGCCTTTGCCAGCCCACTGTCCCCCTGTCCCCAGGGCCACCCTGTCCCAAGCTGCAGTTTTCCATGTGCCACAGTCTCCCTTTGCTTTACAAGGTCCTTGCTGGCATCTTCAGTCTTTGGGAAGCACCTTTAGCGAGGAGGGTCCGTTAGGTGTTCACACATTTTCGCAGCAGGTACGAGAGCAACATGCAAGTAGCCCATGGCACCCAAAAACGCACCCGGGGGAAGGAAAACCGGACACGGCACATGGAGCGGGCTCCAGCAGTGAGAGAGGGGTCTGGGGCCCCAGGCTGGAAGCAGCGATGCACACTTTGCTGGAAGCTCAGCCCGTCGCTGCCCCAGCTCCCCTTTCCTGATGCCCCACGGATACATCTAGCATCGCAGCACCAGCAACCCAGGCACCTCTGGGGCTAAAAACCAGTTCAGGGGGATCTCTGGCTCCAGGCACCATCCCGCTTATTGTGGCAGCTCCTCTCCTACCCCTGATGCTCCCCTCTCTGTCTCACAGGCACCCGTGGGTGCAGCCGTGGGTCCCGCGGTGCGAATCAGTGCTGCACACTGCGGTAAGCAGGGTGTGACCAGGGCTCTGCAGGGGCACTTTCTCCTTCTATTTCCTTTGTGTTAGAAAAGGTAAATCTTGTCCCCTCTTTGCAGGCGGCGGGACTCAGAGCCCAGCCAGCACAGCAGTTTCACAGTTACAACCAGAGAGAATCCCAGCGAAGGTCTGTACATGGCCCACGCCGCCATCGAAGCATGGGGCCGTGCCCTCGGGGTCTGT
>NW_010233168.1:0-2000 GCF_000690775.1 Eurypyga helias | reverse complement strand
CCCCCCGCAACGCCCACCAGCCCGCCCCAAAGCCACGTCTTCTCTCCCCGTTGCCCACAGCCTGGCTTTGCAGAGGGTTTGGGCTCGCGGCCTCCCCAAACCCTGGGGCCAGAGGGGAGCTGGGTGTGGCGGAAGGGGGTTTCAGGTTTTGCTGGCAGGTCCTTGTGCCCATCCTGGGGTCTGTGCTGGCCCCCAGTGCCTCGCCGAACCCGTCCCTCTCCCTGCGGAGCAGAAGGGCTCAAGCACAGGTTTTCCACCTCCCCCTTTCCACCACGGCTCGGTGAGGGCCCTTTGGTTGCGAAGGGGTCCCCGTGCCCACGGTCACACCGTGGCGTTGCTCGCCCTGCGGCCCCATCCCAATTTTGCTATATTATTGATAATTATTTAGAGCTCCTGCTTTAAAGTTTTCAATCTCTAAAGCTCTAAAGTTTCCAATATCCTCATTAAACTTCATGTCTGGCTGCGCTGGAGGGAAGCGGGGGGAGGCTGGGGTGGCTGGTAACTCGAGAGGGACGTTGGCCTTGGACCAGGGAGGCTGGATGCAAAGAGGGAGGAAGGCAGAGGGGTGCTGAGGCCGGGGTGTTATCTGAGCCACCGCGGGAACAAGGTGTCTTTGCCCTACTGTGAGCTGGTGAGAGCGAGAGCGGGGAAGGCGATCCTCCGTCTGCGCTGCGCTCCCCAGACACAGGGACTCACGGCTGCGGTGGCAGGACGCCTGTCCCCAGGGCTGTGCGGCTCTGGGATTGCTGCATGCCAGGTCCTCGCTCCCTCCCCGGCCTGGAAAAACGAATTCATGTTGTGCTTCAGCTTCGTTACGAACATACCCCTGAGAAGTGGCGATTCGTGCAAAGCTACCTCGCTGCTTTTCCCGGGATGAGAGGAGGGCACACAGCAGCACCCCGATGGGCTGAGTCCGCGGATGGAGGCAGCTCCGGCATGGCGCTGTCGGATAAAAGAGCTAGATTTGTACGAGTCCTGCTTTTGGCTTGGTTTTCCCTGCCAAGACACTCCCTGTCCCCCGCGCCCAACTGCAGCATCTCCCGCTCTGCATCCCCATCCACTTGGCTGCCGTGTCCTCTCCTCCGCAGCCGCTCCCTTGGCTCAGCCCCTGTTGCAGCCCGTAAACGCTCTGGGGGCTCCGGCACAAGTCTGGGATTTGCACTCTCTCTCACCAAGCAGATGTAAGGATTTGGAAGGCAGCTGGAAGCAAAGCCTCATTTTTTAATGATATTCTTGAATAAAATCAAGTAAGGCCCAAAGCATTCCCTGCGACACCGCTCGTGGCACCCAGTGCCGCCACCGCCGTGCTGCTTCCCCCCTCCTAAAGGCGCTGTGTGCCACCCAGGGACACCAGTCGGGATCTTGGGCTGCACGGGGACAGGACCGGGGTTTATTTTAACCATTCCCCACGCAGGACAGGAGCCGGCCGTCAGGGAAGGCTCTGGTGCTCCACATTCCCCAAACCAGGCTGGAATATTGAGTGGCGAAACAGGCACCTGGACCCGGAGATTCAGCTGGGAAAAGGTCCCATCCGGTTCTCGCTCCCGTGCCTCTGCCTCCAGCTTTTGCTCCAGGGGGGAGCCTGACCTCGGCACTGGCACAAAGCTCCACGGCGACCCCGACAGCAACCCCATCCTCGCTGCGTCGCCCGGCTTCAAACCTCCAGAGGCCTCAGTGGGACGGCTCCTTCAGCGCGGCCCCACGAGGACAGGTCCCTTCCAAGCCCTGCCCCAAAGCTTTTCCATAGGGACACCCCCCTTGGGCAAATCTCCTGGCGCTGCCTCCCCAGCCCCGACCTCCTGCCCATCAGGGAGCTGCTGGCCTCGAGCCTCGTGCTGGCGTCTCCCCTCTGAAGGTTCCAGTTTTGCTTTCAGGGGATTGTTCCAAGGATCGACCATCCTGCTGTGTGCTTTACCGGTTTGTCTCCAGGCTCCCAGCTTGGATCCGGCCTTTGGAAAATGACATTTCACCTCCCAGACGCGGCCCCGGCATCACAGCCT
>NW_010233167.1:0-219 GCF_000690775.1 Eurypyga helias | reverse complement strand
GGAGGGGGGTGCCCAGCCTTGCCTGCACCCCAAAACTCTCCTGTCCTGCAGGGGGATGCAGCTGGGACAGATCCTGACCAGCCACTTGCTCCGCAGGTGAGTTGGCGGCGGAGCTGCGTTGTGGCCCTGCTGCCCCGTGTCTGCCCACCCTGCGGGGACACGGAGACACGGGGGGGGCAGGTTGGGAAAGGGTCCCTCGGCCGGGGAGCAGGTGACATC
>NW_010233166.1:730-10512 GCF_000690775.1 Eurypyga helias | reverse complement strand
AACCATTCTATGATTCTATGAGTTTCTGTAGCCACCTGACATGAGGTAGGAAAAGGAATACACTTGGAGAAGGGGTTTTGTTGCTAGTGTCCAGTCAACTTCAGAGTAATAGAAGTGTCTCTTGGCTGTGAAGATTTCCTGCCCAGCAATGCAGAGCTACTACATGCAACTCAGTACCTGTGTTGTTGAAGCCATACTACTCAATGGGGAAAGAAAGGCAAAACTTACATCAACTGCTGCATCAAGTTCAGGGTCTCCAGAGACCCCGATTCATACATATCTCAATTTGGTTGAACTGGAAGCAGTCCTTCCTGGGCAACTACTGAGAATGCCTGGCCAGGATGTTTTCTTTAACTTGTCTTCTCTGCCACAGTTACCAATATTTAAGAGATCACTTTCACAAAAATACTGAATTCTCAGCAGGCGATTGCAAACTTCTGAGAGATGTGAACAGGATCTCCAAGAAGCCGATTCATTTCTGCCTTGAAGATTTGCTATAGTTTTGGTGCTTCACTGTGTTGCTTTCTGAGATAATTTGACTTAAACTACATCGCGCTTTAAAAAGAGCTTCTTTCATTTCCCCTTAGACAGCAGATCTTAAAAAATTAGCACTTAAAATTGTAGATTTCAAAGATCACTGAAGTGGCAGCCTGCAGGGCTGGTAAGCAAAGTTCTCTATGGCTGCTCTTGAATTCCTCACATGATGATCAGAGTAATGATCAAGCAGCTCAGACCCAAAATGGAACAGAAGATTTCTTTCCCCACCCCACTATTTTGAACACTACAAGGTAAAAGGTGGAAAAGCAGAGATCAGGAAAAATGAGAGGAACTTAAGGGAACACAGCAGCCAAGCTCTGGATCTAGGAACAGGAAAATTACTTTGATGAAGGAGTTGATAGTCAGAAACTCTACCCTGCCAACTTCGGTATCAGGAGTGTGTCAGAAATGAGGGTGGAGATAGTGATGGGAAAGGGAAATGCAGACATACAGTTTTTGCTGCTGCCCAGGATTCTCCGGGGAGCATTTGTGCTCAGAAACAGCGAGTGACAAGTTATGGTATTTGAGGTTTCTGCAGATGCTTTGCTGTTCAGACGATCCTATCTTTTTAGATGTTTAAGTATAGACTATAGAGCTTAACTTTCATCAGTCATGTATGGCTTTTATTGACATGGAAGAGTTCTCAAACAGAAAAAGCTGCCAGAGCATTACCAAAATTGTGCTTCCTACTATATAGGAAACAGTAGCTGCAATGTCTCTACAATACCACAGAGAAAAGTGTGTTGCCTGCTATACTGATTTCTGAAAGAAACCATCTGCTTAAGAACAGGCCTGGCAGCTACTACTCAGCTAAGAGTGTATGAGTTTAGTAACCTGACGAAAGAAAATACCCACATTTAGGAAAGTGTTACTAGTGTCATCATTTTATGGCAATGGCAGACTTCAGTTCCATTTAATGGAATCACTTCTCCATGCCAACAAAAATATGAAGAAAATAGCACAGACATTTGAATTTATAAAGACAGAATCTGCAGTGCCAGCTTCCCATTTTTAATTTTGCAACCACAAAGCTAATGCTTGTCGCCTGCCTTTGAAAGCAGAAGGTAAGATTTTAGCGCGGTGCTTTGGCCACACCATTTCAACAAATCAATCCAAATCCTTTTAAAATGCATTCTGTTAAGTGCTTTTATGGTAGAGAGAGGGGAACTAAAACACTACGAAAGCATCTTTCCTTCCCTACCCATAAACAATAAAAGATACCAGACTGAAGACAGAAAAACTTGGAGCAGTCTTCATCTTATCACGTCTCCCCCTGCTTGTCCAGCTTCTTCATATCAAAATCCTTACAGCTTTATTTCACGATAAAATTTGCATGTAACAGGCACTCATAAATCTGTAAGAACCTATTAAAAAGGGACGTAATAATTCTGCATTTCACGTGTTTACACTGTAAGCATAGATGCTTCCAATTACTTTTTACACATTTGGCATAACCCTATAGGAACACAGATTCACAGAGAATTACACAGAGTGGAAGGGGTTGGAAGGGACCTCCAGAGATCACCTAGTCCAACCCCCCTGCCAGAGCAGGATCACCTAGAGTAGATCACACAGGAACAAGTCCAGGCGGCTTTTGAAAGTCTCCAGGGAAGGAGACTCCACCCCCTCTCTGGGCAGCCTGTTCCAGCTTATGTATAAGTCCAACATACCTGTAGAGTTTCAAAGCAATTTTGTGTAGCATGCATATTCAGAAAATTAATATTTTTGTGATAAAGGTGCAGATACTAACCTGCCAAGGCCGATCCCAATCAAGAGGAATAGGAAATGCTCCAAACCAAGCTCCTAGTATACTGCATATGGTAGTGATCTGTAGACTGCTTTCCCAGACGGACATGGCGCTGTAAAAACAGCATGTTACGAGATGTCAACAGTAGCATAAGTTACCATGTCAGAATGTCAGATCTCATTTCTCCCAAGATTTTTGGGACAAACATATAAAAATCAAAGGATTTGATAAATAGGATGCAGGTTTCCCCGAACAGATACACACTATATGTAAAATCTAAGTTGCATATTTTAGCTATAATGACAACCTTTCTATACCACACACATCCAGCAGACTTTGTTCCCCTTGAGCCATTTACTGCAAAAGCTAATTTATTTTACCTAGGAATACTCCTGTTGAGCTTGAAGCACTGGGCAAGTTAATAGATCACAATGATACCGTGTGCATCGCGAGGAAAAGCGGACATGAAAGGGTATCATGGGACTGCATATTCAAGTGCAAGCACGGTCACAAAGTACTCTATGGTGGAGTCATGTTGTTACTATCTGATGACTATGACCATTTGATATTTAAAACAGAAGTCCACTGTGTGAATATTCTAGAGCAAATTTCCATCAACTGAAAAAAAGGGCTGCATGTTGCAGCCCTTCAGCAACACTGCATCCCAGTTCAAGTTCACAGGCTGCAAGATAAATTCACTGCATGCTGAAGAATTCTTGCATCGCCAGTCCTGTCACGTGTATCATAACAGATGTTAATGACCAGTTCTCAGTTTATATAGCCTTCTACCACTACTGATTTCAAAAGTTTTGGAAAAGTTGGGTGTCCATTTAATAGATAAGCACTTACAGTCCATCATCAGTTTAGCAAGTGATGGCTTTGCTTTTCTCAAGCCATGAACATTTGAGTACTTGGTGCCAATTAAGAAACAAGAACAGAAGTTCAGAACAGAGTAGGGCACAGGTCTGAGACAGGAGAACCAGGTTCTGTATCTCAGATGATAAACACAAACCTATCTTTAGCTAACAGAAGACGACAGGCATTTTTACAGCTGGAAGACTAGCTGGATAGCAAACTTCAAACTTCACGTGTGCTGCTTCACATGCGGCAGGCAGGAAAGCTTTAACCCTAGAACTTGTTTTGAAGAGCTTAAGATTTCTGAACTTACTTCTGAGTACACGTAACTCACTGCTGCATTTGGTATTGACCGAACAGCTCACAAGTGTAAGGCAAACACTTATTATTGTTTGCAAAATAAAGGTCACACAGATTCTAATATTTAGAGTGCAACATTGACATTTTGAGCAGAAATGGGAACTGTTTCTTCTAAGCCTTTAAGTGGTGAAAGAGCCAGCAGCATATACCAAGGACTGATTGAGGTACATTTATACCCCACAGACATCTTATCTGGTAAATCTACACACATACTGCTACACCATATGGAGTTATCAGGCTGAGGCCAAAAGCAAAACAACAGAATTAGCAAGGCACAGTGCCCAAGTGAAGAACAGCCATTTGTAGTTTGGCAACCATGTGAGCTGCTAATTCAACCACTCCGCAGCATGGGCACTGGATACAGAAATACAACCTGACTTGCCCTCCAACACGACTTTGATTAGTCTCTTTCCTGCATGGAAAGGACGTGTCAGGATTTCTGCAGGTATTCTTTAACCCATCACATCATCTGCATGAAGCTAACAACTGCAGCGAAATTTATAAGCTTTGAGTTTTATAGAATGCTTTATTTTAACTATGAATAAACTGTAACTAAAAGCATTCTGCAGGCAAACCCAGTGATATTTAAGCTGATAAATGATCACAAGTGGCACAAAGGCCTTTTAAAGCCTAAAGTGATTATTACTTTAAAGAATACAATATATTAAATATTGCTTAAGTATCAGTTGAATTAAAAGGTTACTTAAAGCAGCACACCACTTCGACGATATCCACCTTTACAAAGACCTTTTTCCATACTCTTACAGTACACAATTCATGAACAAGTGATGAAATAGGCAAAATGAAAACTGGAAGGAGCCCTAAAGTTATGGTTTTATACTATTTTTGACAAGCTCAAAATAAAATCTATTTGCTACCCACATAATTGCTATTATACCAGAAAATTCAACACAAAGACTAGTGATTTGAAATAAACAGTCTCCAGAAAGAGCAATCAAAATCAGCAACTGAAAGCTGATTTCTTAAAGGCTTTTATGCAGAAGGCTATTTCAACCAACAATTACTGAAAAGTATCTGAAGAAGAGTCACCGGCTTCCATTAGTGTCAATAACCATTCCTGTAGCTTTTAACTCCCTCTATCCACTTACAGTAGCACATGATAGCATATGACCACTGTCATGACATTGGTCACAATACTAGATGTCAGAATATGGAGTCCAGAAATAGCTGGCATGGGCCTACTCCTTTCCCAAATGTAGAGTTATTGAAAGGAGCCCTATTTACAGCTTGCTTGCTTAGAATTTAAGTTTTTATGATACACCTTACTTTTCTCACGCAGTCTAAGTGCACACAGACTATAAATATGTGGGGTAAGAACAAATTGTTCAAATTTCTTAAAGTAATTAAAAAAGTCTACTTGGTCCATGAAATCAACGTTTCCAATTCAAAAGTGTCTCCAGTTTGAAAACCTGGAGCATGCACGAATTTCTGTCTGAGCTACAATTGTGTTGCATGAAATTGTTTCATGTATACCAAACGATCTCCAACCAAACACCTCCCCTCCACCCCACCAACCCTTCAAAGATTATAATACAAACAATAAACCTGCAGTGCCAGAGATTATGTGCTATCATGGGATGGCACATATAACCCACTTTCTAGAGGCAAGGGCACTTAAAGACTCATCTTGTAGTAACCTGATTAGAAGTGATTTTACTAGGCACTTCCAAGTACTGCAATTTGAAAAAGCTAAGCATCCCTGCAGAAAAAAATAAGCACTTTGCAAGATTATCCCCAAAATATTTAAGTCAGACTGGCTCAGTTGTACAATAGCTATTATGGTGGAATAGATTACATACAAGTTACTTGAATGGCTTTAGGAATAATCCTGTGACAAGCCATTACACTTATCACACTAGACGACCTAAGACACAGCAGAAAGCTATCCAGAGCAACAGCTAGGCAATTAATAAGTTACTTATTTACACTTGATATATCAAGACAAACTTTCCTTTAAATGTCTTTCTGCAAAGCCCACAGCACAAGCACATTTTCATCACATAAATATTGCACAGGCAAATAAGAGTAACAAAAATAAATGCCAGTGGTTACTTCAGTCTAAATTGTATTTAGATATTTTAAAAACAAATTCCTGTTTCATACTAAGCTATACTCTTAATCAGACTTTCCAGCCTGCCATCCCAGTGCAATTCAATTTGCTGAAAATGTTTTCCAAGGCAAGCAGCTGCATTGACATTACCTAACCATTCTTTTTCTCCATTCACCCAGACCCACCTCATTCCACATAGTTAAGTTAGAGGCAACCTTTTAATACCTCATGCCCAGACTCAGCTCACACGTAAGTGCAAGACGTTCCAACTCATTCATCAGGTCAAATGAAAAAACACAGAAGTATTTTTAGAAGAGCAGCTTGCTACAATCCATAAAAAAATTTGCCACAGTATTTTTTTAGTAGTTTATTTTCATTCTTATTAAATAGCCATTATATTCAGATAACGTCACATGGCTCACTACTAAGAAGTATATACAAGTTGTCACAGCAAAAATGTGACAACTAGACAACCGTTTCCTATTCAGTAACTGTACAGAAGTAACACTAATATCTAGACTAGGAAAGAAAGAAACGGACAGAAATTCAAACACTAACCTGGCACAAAGAGACTGTTGTCAAACATCTGTTATTTCAACTATTGTTTCCACATGCAAAACCTCCAAGGACCACTAAGTGAATCAGCAATTATTCGTTTTGGCTAAAACCTATGCTTTTATGAGGTCTTGCAAGGTGTCATTCCTATTACTCTAGTCAGCCCTTCCACCAAAAATCAAAAACCAAGCAAAACTAACTTGAATAAGGATTCAAGATATTTTTCAGTAAGCTGAGAACTAGATAAACTGAGATAAGTCAGTATCTGAAAGTACTATAAAAAAAAAGTCTACTTTTGTCCTCCTCTGCAGAATTTTAAACCCAAAGTAACTCCGCAGGTCAGCAGCGTTACACAACTTCTCACTTTCTTATGGTATGAGACTACACCCTTACGAACTATTAAAAGGAAACAAATGCGAACATATTATTAAATCTCAAGCATATGTGGGGCTTCTTTATGTTTGTCTCCCAGTTTTTCAAAAATCCTGTTATTTAGTAAGTGAAAAAGGCAGAAGAGACAGAATACTTATGAAAAATACACTGCCTTGATACATGCTAATGTCATGGCTGTCACTGAGGTGAAAATGAGGTAAAAAGGCTCATTTTACTGAAAAATTAATACCTGAGAACTCTGACACCAAAAAGAGCTTTCTTTGAAATTTGAAAAACAGTAGGGGTAAAGATGACATACCTAAGCCCGCAGGAAATTATATAGCATTTTCCCCATTATATTCAAGTTAAAAATACTGTTAAAAGAATGTTTGGTTTGGCTTATTATTCCTACTTTAAAAGCTGTGTTTATGAAGTTACTGTTGGATCATGCACAAGACTTGCCCTTTACAGCTCAGTCTCAGGTGTCCCCTTTATTTGACACCCATCATACTGGACTGCACAATAGTCTTAGACCAGTAAAATGCCTGTTTGAAACTACTTCCTTCAAACACCCATAAAGTGTCTGGACACCAAAAGTCAAACCCCAGTTTTCTCAGTATCTTCAAAATAAATAATAATTTTCTTTTTCACAAAAGCTTTCATAAGCTTGTAGTTACAAATACGAAAAACACTCATAATTCAGGAAGTTTTCCTTCCTCTACAAAAAATCCCATGGCATGTTGTTTACATCAATTCCATCCATTTCTGTTCTGGGCAAAATCAAACCTTAGAACAGAACTTACCCGTTTTTATTAAATACCCGCATCCATGCTTGTAAGTTTGGTCCCAGCATACACAAGCACTGTAAAGTAGTAAAAGTAGACAGGAGAACCGCAAACAAAAACGTCTCAGTCACTGACCTACAAAGAAGGAACATTACAAAAATGAGGCAGTTACTAATTCTCTAATAGTTCCAACATTTAGGGGAAAAAACCCCAAAACAATCCTCTAAGTCAAGTTGCGAAAGCATGCACGCTTTCTTAAACCTCATATAGCAGAATAAAGTATTTTCTTCTTACTCTGTAGAAGAGTAAAGATAGAAAGAATTCTGCTATCTGTTCTCCCAACACTTAAGACTGAAATGCAGTAATGATTTAAAATGCCTGACAACTGTAACATTTTCAAAACCACCTGAGTACCTCATATAGAATATTAGTTCTGAACTGAAGTACACTTGGATATTTACTTCATTATTCCATGTGTTTTTCCAGTTTCATGTGGTGGAAAGCAACCATAAAACCAAACTACGTGATGCCATTGTTGGTAACTGATATCTCTCTCAGAAATCAGGCTGCTACATGCCTCTCTTATTTTTTAATCATTCCTAAAGATTAAACCACTAATATCAAAAGGATGAAAGATACGCAAGATGTGTGTTTTAGAATCTTACAGGGAAAAATCACTACATGAAACATGGAAAAATGTTTGTATCCAAATGTTTAACATTAATATTAAAGTCAAAGCAGTCGTTCGTAATTGCTGTGAGCAACACGGCTCCAAATATATAGAAATTTTAAGAGCCAGCTTCTAAAAAACAAAACACCAAACCAAAAAAAAACCCCAAAACCAAAACAGCCACCCTCCTTCCCCCAGCCAGGAGCTTATCCTTTAACTTCCAAGGAACCAGGAGATATGCAAGTACTTATACCAGCAGGTGCAAGGAGAACTGCCCTTTAAAATGTTTAGCGAAAGACAGGGTCTTCTGACTTACTCTATGAGAGGTGCTCCATACAGAACAATAATCGCATGAAACAGTATGCAAGATATGAAAAAGTACATACAGCATTTTAGAAATCTGGATATCTAAAAAAAGAGCAATAAAATATCAGAATAATGTTTCAAAAGAAAAGAGAACATAAGTAACATAGTCTATACCTTATCACATAGTCTCTACCTTATCAACAGCATTGTACTCCACCTGTTTCCTTAATTCCCGCTACAGCACAGTATGATAATAGCATGGTATCTTTCAAAACAGTTTTCATTATCTTAAATCCTTGAAATAATTCATTAAAAGCAATCACACTTCCATGTACAGTTTTTTTCATGCTCCCCATTATAATCAGGCAAGCACACAAAAAATGTAACTGGAAATGACAAGATAAACAGAGATTATTTTATTGGATATTTTTACATTTCTGTTTTACATCTGTTATGTCCATTCATCAAAAGGCATCTTACGCAGAAAGTGAAACAAAAATATTTAAAAGCAAGAAAATGTTATATGAAAAAAAGGACATTCGGAATCAAATGTAAGACTTAAAATTACGTGAAATAAAACCCACTACATTTTGAACTTGGCATCTTAAATTCTAAATCCATTTGAGAAATGTCTGCAACTTTCTACATATCTGCCTAACACGTAATATTCTATGCATTTAAACAAGTTTTCTGGGTACCCACTACATCATATAGAAGTTATGACCACTTGATAAACAGTTCTGGCTAGGTCAGTTCTAGTCAGGTCACCAATGGCAACCCACAATTTCACCTAAATATTTTTAGTATTTATTTCTTATGCTAGGTTGGGATGAAATTTCACAAAGCCTGCTTCATTTTTAAATCACAGATAGTTAAAATACTTGTTTTCCATAATGTATTTCACATCCGCCTCAGTCAGCAAAACCAGACAGAAGCTTTGCATATAAAAATACTGCTTTCAGGGGTGTTTGCTTAAGTGTTGAAGAATCACTTCATCTGAGCACTAAACCATGTCCAACTCAGCAGGTCGGAGTGGTGCAAGACCATCCAGCTGGCTTCAGATGTGGGTGTGTTCTCCTGCTCCTGAACAAGTCATGTGCTGCTCCCAATTCTCTCCCTTCAAACCTGTCTCACTGAGATTCAGTGCTCCTGTTACAAACTGTTACAACAAAAATTTATCCTAGATTTCCCTGCTTCTGTGTGCAAACGTCATCAAGGAAATGTAACCATTTTAATACTTTTCCATTTAATTTAAAAAAAAATAGCAACTTTATTTAAATTGTAACAAGCTAGTGTCTCCTTTATGTCTCAGATTCTAAAAAACTATTTCTCTTTCATTAAAGTTATTAGAAACTTGTAACTACCCACGAGCAAAAAAACATTGCTTTGTAACACTGAAGGTCAGACCTGGGCTATGAAACGAGTTTTGCGCCCACTCAGTTTTGCTGATTTTCTGCCACTATGCACACTGTTGGAAGACCAAGGGCTGGGACTACAAGCAACAATATATTGACAAGAAAAACC
>NW_010233166.1:0-712 GCF_000690775.1 Eurypyga helias | reverse complement strand
GGAAAGTTTAACGTCGTGAAAATATTACAGAACTTACTTCAAAAGGTGCTACACTCAGCTCATTCATGGAAAACAAGAATTCACCAGCAAAACCTGTCACCTTCTTTCTTTCTCATTTGATTATTTCACTGAAAGCATTTGCTTCCCTTTCACGCTGCCTGGTAGCAATTTAAGAACAAAAATCTTACCTTGTGAGCAAATGAGCTTCTCTTGGGAGGGAGATTTGGTTTGAGGACTAAGTGCAAGATTATATTAAGGGTACCAACACAAACAGAACAAACACACAGCCACGCGAGGTGTGTTCCCAAAACTGTGAATCCGTCCCAGAAGAAAGCCGGAACAAGCGCTGTCAGAATAACCGTAAGAACACAGAGGAGGTTGGCAGCCAAGAGCCTCCTGATTTCTGCTTCTCTCATCGCGTTCCCTACGGACCAGCCACCTGCAAGACAAGTCGCACCCCGTTACTGAAACGCAGCACGGGCACTACAGGGGATCTTTCCTCGTCAAAACACGCGAGGCAGAACTCTGAGCTTAGTTTGGGGCTGAAAATTACAATTTTGGGGCAGGAGAATGTCACTCGTTCAAAAGCCATGCCCAAAGCCACGGCCACAGCAGCAGTGCGCTAGGAGCCTGCCCCCACAGCGGCACCCCTCACGCCACCGGGGGTGACTCCCGACAGAGAGGGCCGCCTCAGCCCCTCCGCGCCTGGGCT
>NW_010233165.1:7662-8063 GCF_000690775.1 Eurypyga helias | reverse complement strand
GGCACGTCCCAGCCCCCTGCGCCGCATCCTGCCCCGCGCCTGTGGGAGAGGAAGGCTCAGGTTTCTTTCTGCTAATAAATGAGTTGTTTTAAACCGAGATGTTGAATTCTAGGGGATTTCCTCCCTTTGATGCGAGAGCAGCGTCCCCCTCACAGGGTTGTGGGGGTGCCAAATCCCCCAAACAGCCACATCGCTACTGACCTTGGGAAAAGCGCCTGGACCTTTGGCATTCGGTCAGCCGGTCTGTGCCTGGTGTCGCATTTGGGGGTCCAGGTCCTTTCCCGGCTGCAGAGACTGAGGGGGTGCTGCCGTGGGGAAACCTTTGACAAGGAGCATCAGCACGCCAGCCTCGGGCTCAGCGCAGCCCCAGGGCTGGGGCGGGCAGGGCCCACCCCCGTGCA
>NW_010233165.1:7223-7645 GCF_000690775.1 Eurypyga helias | reverse complement strand
GGTGCTATCGCACTGGGATGGCATCGTCAGGCCACACCGGTCCGGCCACGGAGCTCAAGCCACGCTTGTCTTTGCAGGTGAGTACAACACCAACGAGGAAGACAACACGGAGCAGCGGCGTAAAGTGGTGAAAATCCTTCCCCACCCCACGTACAACGCCACCATCAACAAGCACCACAATGACATCGCCCTCCTGGAGCTGGACCAGCCACTCAGCTTCAACAGCTACGTCACCCCCATCTGTATCGGCAGCCGGGACTTCACCAACGCCCTGCTGAAGCACGGGATGGGGACGGTGAGCGGCTGGGGCAGCACACTCTTCCGCGGCCGGCCGGCCACCATCCTCCAGATCCTCAAGGTGCCCTTCGTCGACCGGCCGACCTGCCTCAAGAGCACCTCCACCACCATCCTGCAGAACATGT
>NW_010233165.1:0-7087 GCF_000690775.1 Eurypyga helias | reverse complement strand
AGTGACACCTGCGGGGGGGACAGCGGGGGTCCCTACACCACCGAGATCGAGGGCACCTGGTTTCTCACGGGGATCACCAGCTGGGGCGAGGAATGTGCCAAGCCAGGAAAATACGGCATCTACACCAGGGTCTCCAAGTACCTGAAGTGGATAAAGGAGATCACGAGGCTTACCTAACCCGTGGGAGGTTACACTGTGCTGGGGGATGGACTGGTTAGTTGAAAAGAGACCGCAGCAACTACGTGTTTTTCAGAAATCGTTAGGTTTTAATAAACATTTCTAAATGCACTAATTTCTGCTCTTGGAAGGCAAAAGTTGAGAGAACGCAGTGGAAATGTGGTAATAAGGAAATAAAAAGCCCTTTTAATTACCCATGACTGCATTCCTGAGCGCACCGGCTCCCCAAATCCCCAACGCAAAGCCTGGTGCGGCTGAGCTGGTGCACGGCTCACGCATGCCCCGGGCCAGCGTGTCACCCGCGTTGCCCACGGCTGCCAGGCAGCACCGTGGGCCAGGGGAGGCCAGCAGGCACTGGGTGCCTCAGGGACCCGCGTCCAGCATCGCCTCTGTAGCAGGGGCCCACGAGGGAGGTGAACACACAAAGCATCGCACCCACAGCGCGCTCGGCCAGATGTTTTCACCCGAGCCAGGCCAAGATGGGTCACATGCAGCAGGAAATGCTCCTCCTGCTTCAGCATGGCATAAAATTGGCTGTACAAACGACCTAAAATCTGTGTAAAACTCATCTAATGGTAGCAGCAAGCTTTATGTTAATGATTTCTGCAGAGCCTCGTTAGGATTGGAGAGAGAACTGCTTAGTGCTCACTACCCATCCTGGTGTCTGTATAGACACTGAGGCCACGTGTGCTGCTGGTGGTGATGGAGACGGAGCACTGCACTCCCCGGATGAGCCTGTGGGGTGACCCCTGAGAGCAGACGGCGTGGGACACCCCGGTCTAATTGAGTGGGTGGCAGAAACCTTGCTGGGAGATGCCTGCCCCGTGGGCGCTGGAACCAAGGCACGGCGAAAGGGAGGTGGCATCCCGGGGAAGCAGGGCAGAGGCCCTGTGCAGGGCTGCCTCCAATGGACTTAATTCAGTTCCCAACCTCAAGGGAAGGGAACGATCCCAGAGGAAGGGAGTTTTACCTCTGCTCAGCGATGGTTTGTCTCACATCTCCTTCCACGGAGAACTCCAGGGGTGCACGGGGAAGCAGCGTAGCCTTCAGGAACTGCACCCTGCGATGCCCGGCGCGGGCAGCTCGTGCACAGGCTTTGCCACACAGCAGGCCCCGCGCTCCGGCCCACGGCACATCCCGGGGCAGAACCCACTGACGGGGGTCTCCTCTCTCCCGCCCACTAAGGTGTGCCCCCCAGACCACCTCTCTCCCCGCACCACCTGCGAACGGGCTGTTGATGCCCGCTCAGCCCCCGTGCACCCACCCACCCTGCAGGCCCCAGCCCCGAGGCCCATCCTGCAGCCCGTCCCGGCGCTGGGATGCGGGAGAGGCCGGTGATGGAGACACACTGAGCTGGGGCTGGAGCTCAGTAGCTGCAATTTCAGACGTCAGTATGAGCACTAAGGTGCCTCTCCCAATTTCACTGCCGCTGCATCCAACAAGAAGCTAATCGGATCATCTGCCATTGCTTATTTTAAAATCAAAATGCGTGTGAGAAGGTTATATTTGTTCCAAAGAAATTATATAAAACCAACAGTGTGAAAATTGTTTTTTTTTTTCTCCAGAATTATAGCAGAGGTGTCTTTGGACAGAATTGCATATTCTCATACGAATTTATTTAACAAGTTTTTAATCTTTAAATATAGATTTAACACATTTTTTACAGGTACATGTACAATGTAGTCATTTAAACTTGCAGTCAGAGAAAACTCTCCACTGCAGTTTATAACAACACACACGAAGAGCCTAGTTCAACAGCAACCTTAAGGTAACACCACGTTGTGTGCAAAGTTTCAAATGTTAAAAATCTCAGACTGTACATTCAGATTTGCAGAACTTATCAATCTCATAAATTAATAAAAGCTCATATTTAAAACTATGGAAGACAAAAGAGATTAAAACCATTTAATATGCAATGTGTGCTATGTTTGAGACAAATATTTACAGTTGTACCTCAAAATGTGTACTGTTACCACAAGAATTGTTACCACTATAAACAGCCCCGACGGTAACTTAAGAGACTCTTACTTTTTCACCTAGCCAGTGCATTGTGACCCATTTTAAAGTCGATAGAAATAACCTCCAGTGACTTAAACCCCTCAGTTCAGACTCACGTTTCTGAGGGTGTAGGGGGGTTACCTGCCACACTGGCCACCGGAACTGGAGAGATGCCCACCGCTGCATGCCAGCATGGCGGGGAACCCCCCAGGCAACCACAGCCGTCAAGTACTTCCACGGCTCCTCCATACAAAAATGGTCACCAAAAAACCCACCCTAAACCCTGGTATGTTTTAACTTAACAACTTGGGATCATGTCGAAGAGCCCAGGGTTCACACCTCCAAGTCAGATCACAACGGTCCCCCTTAGTGCACAGAATAAAATGCTTCATTTTGACGGGACAGAGCAAATTCGCTACCACATGCACACTGTTAACCCTGCTCTTCGCATACACCTGCTTAAATGTCAAACCACCTGTACCCATGTTCTACAAAAGCAAAACCAGACAACGAAACACAAAATTAAGGGAAGAGTGTTCAATACTCTTTTTTCTTTCTCAAAAATTCAATAGATAGATTATCGTTAAAGATGCTGAAAAGTACGGTCTTCTCACAAGAACATCCTTAGTGCAAACATGGACGTTTAAGTGTGATTTATGGCACGTGTTCCAAAAGTACATACATTTATGTAAACTTCAACACTTGCTAGATACAGGTTTCAGCCCTGGGACACTTTGGGACCCTAAGTGATTGGCGACAACCCTGAGTTGTCAGTTTGACCTGATGCAAACCTCACTGAAATCCACGGGTCTGACTGCAATGGGCTGGAGTCAGACCCTAAGTGCACAAAGAGGATCTTTAGCGTTATTGCATCTTCGCATGTGAGCCAGCCAGATGATGCTCTTACGGAACATTACATTCACATAGCTGAAGTAGGTATTTAAGAAAAATCCATCCATAAAATCAATTAAGCAGGACATACAGCTTCTTTGTTAGTGGTTTTTGGTTGTTTGGGGGTTGGTGGTTTGGTTTTTTTTTTTTTTTGGTTTACCAAAACTCAACTCTTTTATTTGCAATCAAGTTCAACAGTTGTCAGCTAATAAGTAGGTAAAGCCTTCAACCTGTAGAGGAAATTTCAAGCATCTAAACAAAGTGTCAGGAAACTGTAGTGTACTTCTCTGATGAAACATGATGGATGTCATGGAAAAACAGCAGGTAAAATTAATAAAATACTGTACTTTCCATAGAAGAAAAAAAAAGAAAGAGCAGAGAATGGCTTCCTTTATGACTATGAGAAGCTGCTTAGGACCCCGGTCCCGTTCAGTGCAGATGAAGCTGTGGAGGTCTGTGAATGTGATGAATAGTACAGGACAACTCCAACTATTGTGCTATTTCTCTGTAACACTTAGTTGAAAGCTTCCAAAGAGCATCGAAAATAGGATGCTACTAGTTCACCCTTAATTCAAGGGGAACTAAACTTTCTCGTGTTACACAGGGCAGCATCTATAAAGTAATGAAGAATGATATTAATATTAAAGCATCTTATTCCAAGAAATACATTGTTCCCTGTAATCTATAACATAAAAAGATATAAGTGCACTCCTGCAGTTCTCCCTAAAAGCTCAACTCCCACTAGCTTCAGTGGGAGCCTTGTCTGAGGCAGGACCACAGGTTTTGACTCACTTCCATCACCTATCGCTTGATTATCACAGTGCAAACAGCCGGTATCTTCTCTCGACTCCTTATTTCGACAGCCTCAAAATGGTTTTCTGCAGTGCTACAGAGCAGCAGTTCTGCGAAGCTCGCTGCATCCCGGGCTGTACAGAGACCCTGCTTCACGATTCAAAGGCCAAACCAAACCCCAAAATAACATTACCTTTAACAGACCCTGCATAAACATGAACGCCTGCGGCTGCAACTGCTAAAGTGCGTGAGCCATAGTGCAAACAGCCGTGCTGCAGCTGCAGAACTGCACGGGGCAGCTTGAACTGAACGTAGCCAAAGCTTGCGCGTGCCAGCTTACGCCAGCCTGCAAGAGCTCGCTCACGTGCGATGCTCGCACCTGGCAGGTTCAAAGCACCTGCCTAGGGAGCCACGTCAAGCGCTGCCTCAAGCTCCCCACAGTCGAGGGGACGGGAGCAGAGGACACACGAGCTCGGGCCTTCGGGCACTACCAGCAAGGGAAACCTCTGCTCAGCGTTATGGCATGCGGAGCACACACAGGGGATCCCCATAAGGCTTAGAAGAGACAATTCGGCATATGGGGCGTTAAAATAAACTAGGAGAGGGTCTGGGATGTAGAATAGGAGACTGCAGCCTCCTTAAACCAAGCGTTTGTGCCCTGGCACAGAGCATCCTTCCATGCCTGCTCTGCACGCTCCTTCCCCTTGGGCTCAAGGCAGATTCTGCCACAGAACTTCTGCTGCTGTTTAAAAGAACTTGAAAGTTGTAGTGATATTTCCTTTATATATACAATAAGTAAAGGCATTTATCACAGCTTCTATTCTTCATTTTGATCCCCTTTTATATTCAGGCTACTCTATTTCAAGCTCCCTCTAAACGAAACCCGTCTCATGCAACCTCCGCGCAGCGAGTGGAAATCGGAAACTCGCCCTTCTCCCTGCCCAGCTCTTAAAGGTCAGGTGGAAAAAGCTGAAAATGCTTTGGCCTCATTTTGCTCTGACGTGAATATTCGGGAGCAAACAATGTTTCCTTCTGCTTGGATCTGTTTACCACTGCTGAGAGAAACGCAGAGCAGGGGGCGGCCGCGGTGCTGCCGTACACGAGCACTGTGGCACTGAAGTGAAAACGAGTCATGCATCTGCTCTGGGTTATGGCAAGGACCTGATTTTTGCCATCCCTGCTCTCCCTTTGCCATGAAGCGGGGTGCTGCAGCGCAGCTGAGAGGTGAGATGCCTTTTCCTTCACTGACACAGCTGCTGCCAGGGCTGTAAACCATCACTTTGGCACATTAGCAACCAGGGGACTTGCAGCAATGTTTTGTCTCCTGCTCTGCTGTGGAACAGGAGTTGGGATTGTAACGCTGCAGCCCTCGTCTTCCCAAGATGTGCATCTTGCACAAGGAAAATGAAGAGATACTCTTGCATCTCCTTGTTGATTGACATAAAAGTCAAGTCAGTTGACCAGGCAATGCCTGACGGCATTAGCACAGCAGCTTCAACCAGCAACACACGGGTAAATCTCAGCAGTAGCTATTTTCTGAACATGGCTTTTTCTGAACAGAGTTCCCTCCAAATCTTTTCCATTTTGAGATCTGCATGTTATCCCCTGCAATACAAAACTATTCCCATGGCGCACACATTAAAAAAAAATCCACCATGGATTTGCACAGGAGACAGAATACATCTGTTCAGAAAGCAGCAAGGACTAATCTCGGAAATTATAGCTAGAGGCACACCAGAAGGAAAACTGGCTTTCAAAATTATTTCCAAGCCAGCCATCTTCCTCCCAAAATGCCTCCTGGCTTATAACCACGCCAAGACTTACAAGAAGTTTAATAAGGTTTCCCACACCCCCATCTTCGCTAAAGAAGATTTGGACCAAAATGGTTGTTTTATCAACAGTTACATGGCATCGCCATTAGTAACCTCTCATCTATAAGGAAGATCACCTATGCAACCATGTGAGGAAAGGAATTAAAATCATCTGTGGCTCCGTGCGGGTGTTGGAAGCTGAGCTTTGCACACAGGCTGTCCCTCGGCACGCCGGGTGCAGGAGGACGGCGGGTTTGCAGAGCTGGCAATGGTAGGGGAGCGGGGCATTGACCCCACACATCTGATAATGGGCAGCAAAAAGTTCCCTGTAACTTCCTTGGGATTTGTACGGGCTCAACACTGGAGTAATTAGCAGGAGGGGAGAGGTACAGCGTGCTGGTGTGCGGGTATCAGCCATCCTGTGGTGGGAGGTTTTTGTTAGGGCCACAGTATAAATCTAAGAAAAAAGGTTAAGGTAAGGGAACCATTTCTTCTGTTCAACTAAAGGCTTTGCACTGAAAAAAATCCAAATCCCAGATTTGTATGAATTCTGGCTATGAAATTCTGCAGTTGGATTTTTATTTATTGTGGGGACCTGGAGCTGAGCAGTAACAGAGGCACCACCCCTGCCAAGGGCCAGGACTGCCTCTCCCCCCGCTCTGAAGCGACTCCAGCATGCAGAAGCTCTCGGGGACCCCAGATCATGTTAATCAAGTTTATGCTGCTTACATGAAAAACAGCATTTCAGCACAAGCAGCTAATAATATGTGAGGGTTCCGGTGCTGCCTCCTTCCTCTACTTTGTTCTACAAGCTTGGCTGCCTAATCCTCCCTCTGCTATACTGGAGCAAGAGCTCCATCTTCTGAAGACGCAGAAAAGAGCCCAATCCAGGCTGTATCCCCGAGCTGCCAGTGGAACAGTCACCTGCAGTGACCAGTCCACAGAGGAGAGGGAATTGCTAAGTGCAAAGGTACTGTTTGAAAATCAGTTTTCAGGGTGTAAGTACATTAGGGCTGAAAGGATGCGTCACTGAAAAGCTCTAGGAATAGCTCTAGGAAATAGCTCTAGGAAATAGCAAGAAAACATCCTACCTCATCCTACAACATTGCCTGGAGTGCATGTAAAATTAGAATCATGCCTAGAGACTGCATATCCGATCAGCAATCACAAGAGAGAACAGAGTTAATCTTAACAGGGAAAACAGAGCCTCAGTGCTGTGACCAGACCTTGGCAATGTGACTGCAAAGTCTGGGCAGGGCTGCGAGACTTCCAGGAGGAGCTTTCTGTGGCTTCTCCTTGTGAAATTCTCCTTAGTTTGTGCTCAGCAACTTTGTAAACCAGCCTGAAGCTGTGTGTCTCTAAGCTCTGGGGGATATGACCTCTGACAAAGCAAACCAAATGCAAGGTCCTGCACCTGG
>NW_010233164.1:48384-48586 GCF_000690775.1 Eurypyga helias | reverse complement strand
CTTCCTCGGGGTGAGTCAGCCCACGGCACACGTGCTCTTCCTGTTGGGAGTGACTCAGGTGGAGCAGCCGATAAAAAACACCCGCAAAAGAAATCCGAACAGGCAGCCGCCACCAGTCCTGTGTCGCCTGCCGGAGCGGGACTGTGGGCTCCTGGCCCTCGGAATGGCTGGGGGGTGGCGGGCGGGGGCCGGGTGGCCCGCC
>NW_010233164.1:47909-48252 GCF_000690775.1 Eurypyga helias | reverse complement strand
TTCGGGAAGGGTTGGCCGTTCCCGCTCTCCCGCTGATGAGGGCTCCCTGAACCAGTGCCGATAGCGGGCTGCTGCAGAACCCTGCCGGGGTACCCTCCCGCCTGCTTTCAGGGTTAAAACAGGACCTGGAGGTGCTTCTCCTTACACTTCCACTGGGGTTAAATGTCCCATGAGCTTTTAAACTTTGTCTTTTTACTGGCGCCCCCTTAAAATAACTTACTTAGGTGCAATTACTTCGTTGCTTTCTGTACAAAGCCTTGCAACTTGGGTGGGATCCAGGCGTGAGCTCGAGCATTGCCCGGGGAGTGGGTGGTTTATCTACCAGTTGCTGCTGTAACCTAAA
>NW_010233164.1:36552-47869 GCF_000690775.1 Eurypyga helias | reverse complement strand
CCAGTTTGCTGTAGCAACATGTGTGGTGTTGGTGTTTTGCGTGCATCCGTGGGGCTTATGAGGCGCCCACGGCCCCACCACGCTCCATGGGAGGTGTCCAGTGTCCCGTGGTATGTAGACAGACAGCAAACTTCAAAAATCCAGAGGATCCTCTGGCATGTGCAAACGTAGGGGAGAGGGTGATGCAGGGATACTTAACTGCATTCAGTCCAGTGGTAATTCAATATCAGGGTTTCAGCCGCACTGGTTTAAGTCTGGAGATGGGTACATTTGGCCAAAATTGGGTCTTTCTGAGTGGTTTCGATTTTTCTTTTGTTTGCAGTACTGAAGTACACTCACTGTATCAGTTTTCCTTTGAGAGCAGTGCAATCTGATAGGTGGAATTAGTGCTGAATAAGTGTGGTTGGGGTTTTATTGGGGTTTGTTTGTTTGTTTGTTTGTTTTAATAAAAAAGACCTGATTGGCTTTACTTGCAGCAGGCTTTCTGAGTTGGTTCAGTGGCGTAAATTAGTCTCTTGTGCTGTTATTCCTCTGGTCCCAGTGATAGATGTGTGCTTGTAATTAGCACACGTAATCCCATTTTGCTTGCAAACGAGCTGCTTGAGTCAAACTGGGTTCACATATGATCTGGTCAAGCGGCAGAGCTTGTGCTTGTGCTCGTGCTCTGCAGGGCGCAGAGCCTTTCCTGAGGAGGCGTGCGTTGGCCTTGGCAGTGTGTGCCTGAACGTGGTGGCTGAAGGGATCTCCTAGGGTTCAGGGAAGAGTTGGGGTGTGGAGGTCAGAGCTCCACCCTTCCAACAAGGTGTCTCTTTCGGTATGTTGGAAAGGAGAAGACACCCAATGGCAGGTTTTGGCTCCCCATGCATGGTCTCTCCATGATGATGTTGATGGAGCCCCGGGCAAGTCTTCCTGCAGTGAGAAAGCTGTGGAGTCAGGTGATGGGGAAACCCAGGACTTGGGATAGCAGACAGGACAGCCTTTTGAGTCCCAGGCCCAGAAGCATGGAGCAGGGAATGGCTTGTGTTGTCATGGAGGCTTTGTTGCATGCAAAGCTCTGTTGATCCCTCCATGAAAGGAGTTGTCTTTGCAGACCGACTTATATGTACGGAGCTGTCGGATCTGCTCCTCATAGACCCAAGGCCAACCACATTTTCTGGTTTTGTGAATTTAAGATGACAGTTTAAGAGGTTCAAAGCTGCCTGTCTCCTTCTCTGAATCTTTTTGATTCAGGAATTTCTCAGCATAGGCAAACAAGTGTCTTTCGTGCCTTATTCTGATGGTCAGAAGTTGGGGGAATGATGTCCTGCTGGATGCATGCCTCAGACTTCCTCTATCCCAACATGCCACTTACATCCAGATGCAAAGCTTCTACTTGGTGGAGCCTGTTCTTTTCCACAGCTGTCTGAGAAATGGATGATCTCAGGGCAGAGCCTCAGGGCACCTGGATACAAAAAGGATCTTCTCCTCAGTTGGTCCTCCTCTCCTAGCAGCCCTGGCATGCTCCATCTCGTTTGTAACTCCAGTGCCTCACTCTTGGTAAAGAATAACCTGCCTGAGCTCCCAGGTTTCTAGGAGAAGACCAGCAACAGGAACAGCTACGCCGGTGAGGTGTTGGCACTAATCTGCAACAGCATCTTAAATGGCTTTGGGTTAGCAAGACCTGAGTCTGTGCCAGGGTTAGAGAGTTGGCTCTGAACATGCTGCACCCTCACAGCAGGACCTGAAAAAAGGTTTTCATCCCCTGGGGCAATGCTCCTCATGCCTGTAATTTAACAGCCTAGTAAATCCTCTGGATTACATAGATGTAGGGAGATGCGTGGGTGTAGTGTGACAGCCATAGAGGGGAGGGATGAGGGGTGGGATTGACCCCAAGCAGTTCCGCTGTGAAGGTGAGCACGAATATCTTCAGAAAGTCCCACGCTGCTGCTTTCGGTGGGCTGTTTGTATCGTCTCTGCCCTTTGATCGCTGGTGATGCTCACTGATTTCTCACACCCAAGAGGCAGGAGTTCTGCATCCGCAGGTCCCCTCCCAGCAGGCTGCGGTGGCAGAAGACTTTCTGCCGCTGGGTCTCGGTCTCCTGGCAGCTGGGCTGCAAGTGAAGAACCGTGTTTGCCAGAGCCAGCAAAATCTCTCTCCTTGTTTCCTGGCGCATGAGGTCATCTTCCTGCTTGGCAGCCGCCTGCTGAGTGCCTTGTCTGGTATGCGGGTGTTGATGGGTGTGTGCGAGGGTGGTGCCCAGCGCTGGGCGCAGCGAGCTCGCAGGAGGCCGCATGCGGTCCCTGCAGCCTCAGATGCAGAGGATGGGGACCTTGTATCCTCAGGCTAAGCTGTGTCAGAAGAGTGCTGGGAAGGAGGAGTCAAATCTCTCAAGCACAACTTGCTGTCCCCATCCGTGCTGCAGGTTTCTGCTTGCTCTTGGGTTTCCTCCACTTGCCTGTGCCGTCAGAGGTGGCCCGAGCTTTTTTTTCATGTCTCATGAGGTCAGCAGTGAGCAGAATTTCTCGGAGGGAGGTCAAGAATCCCATGGCAGCATTGGAGTGGTTTGGAGCAGCTTGTCAACGGGCTCTACACCCCTGTGGGACCCTGTTTTTTCCCTCAGGGTGTTTCTATCTCCTGCCTGTCTTTGCCAACCATTCTATCAAGCATATCTGCTCTCCTCGGTGGTGCTGAACAACTCGCCTGAAATAAATGTCCTCCAGGCTTAAACACTCTGCTACTGGTCCCCAAGGTCTTGGCAAGTAGATGAGAGGTGGCTTCAGGAAGAGATCTGGGCAAGATCATGAAGAAGAGTGCTGGAGCAAGCATGTCTGGGAAGATACCTGCCAGTCTGCTCTCCAGAGGTCCCATTTGTCCTGGCTTTAGTGGGATGCATCTGTCATGCAGCGATGTTGACAGCTGCAGCTTTTCTTCCTGGGGAGGGTGAGGTGAGATGACCTGTGCAATTCTGCCGAGACCTTTTTTTTAATCTCCTTCTCAGCTGGCACGCTTCCACCAAGCTCCTCGGATCACAAACCACTCCTCATCACCCCTGCACTTGGCTGGGAGGACACTTGCATCACAGGCCTAGATGGAGGGACCTGGTGGAAGTTGGTTGAGCTTTGCTTCTGAGCTCACTCCTGGTCAGAGACCAGGTGAAACCAAATATAATGTCAGGGATTTTTCCCTTTTCCCTGAAGTCACCAGTAAAGCTCCCCATGCATTTATCAGGACAAGGTTTGGGGTTTTGTTTACTCAAAGACCTCGTTATGTTGGAAGCCCTCTGAAAGTCAGGAGGGCACCTCTGGCCATGCCACACTGTGGAGTGGGGCTGCTTGGTCCCACTTGTTTGTCCATCCTGAGCTGTGTTGTCAGTGAAGCTTGGCATCGCTCCAAAGCATGAGGATGTGGAGCACGACATGGGCATTGGTGGCATGTGGGTGGCTGATGGACACAGACGTGTGGGCTTTGGGCATCAGGGTGGTCTTACAACTTCGTGGCTTGTGCCCTCAGCTGTAAGCATCATTTGAGATGTCTCTCTCCTCTCCCCAGTCTGCGACTGCAACGGGATGTCCAGGCAGTGTGTCTTCGACTGGCATCTCCTGAGGGAGACGGGGAACGGGTACCGCTGCCTCAACTGCCTGGGCAACACAGAGGGTGCCCGCTGCGAGCACTGCAAGGAGGGCTTCTTCCGCCAGCGGGAGGAGGACTGCTGCCTGCCCTGCCACTGCCACCCCCAGGGTATGTGGCCACCTGTCGCAAAGGGATCCTGTTGGCTCATGGGTGTTGGGGGTAGCTTGGCTCCAGGTGGGATTATCGAGGGAGGTGCCAGGGCCCAGCGCGGTGTTGCTGTACTGTACATCATAGGAGATCCTCCTCCTGGGTGGATGCTTCACCACTCTGAAACCCACCTGCCCCCCAAAATAGCACAGACTCACAGAATGGTTTGGGCTGGGAGGACCTTCAGAGATCATTGAGTTGAATATCCCTGTCATGGGCAGGGACATCTGTCACTAGACCAGGTTGGTCAAAGCCCCATTCAGTGTGGCGTTGAACACTTTCAGGGTTGGGGCATCCACAACTACTCTGGGTCAACTGTTTCAGTGCCCCACTACCCTCATCATAAAACTTTCCTGTCTTATGTCCAATCTAAACTTCTTTCAGTTTAAAACCTTTGAGCTTTGTTCTGTCACTACAGGCCCTGGTAAAAAGTCTGTCTTTGTACCACATCCCCTCCTCAGACGCAATGCTATGAACTCGGAAATTATCCTTTTGCTGTTGCAATGCAGTTTGCCTTTGAGAAGCTCATCTTTATATATAGAGTCCCCTTTATACGTTGAAAGGCTGCAATAACGTCTCCCCGGAGCCTTCTCTTCTCCAGGCTGAACCACCCCAACTCTCTCAGCCTGTCCCCATAGCAGAGGGGCTCCAGCCCTCGGAGCATCTTCGTGGCCTCCTCTGGACTCGCTCCAACTGGTCTATATTCTTCTGATGTTGAGGGTTTCACAGCTGGACGCAGCACTCCAGGTGGGGTCTCACCAGAGCAGAGTAGAGGGGGAGAATCCCCACCCTCGACCTGCTGGCCATGCTTCTCTGGATACAGCCCAGGATACGGTTGGCTTTCTGGGCTTGCCGTGCACACAGCCGGCTCATGTCCAGCTTTTCATCCCCCAGTACCCCCAAGTCCTTCTCCGCAGAGCTGCTCTCCATCCATCCATCCATCCCCCATTCTGTACCAATATTGGGGATTGCCCCGACCCACGTGCAGGACCTTGCGCGTGACCTTATTGAACTTCATGGTCTTCACATGGGACCACTCTCCCAGCCTGTCAAGGTCCCTCTGGATGGCATCCCTTCCCTCCAGCATCTCCATCAAAAATCCCTGCATCACCAAAAGGGACCCTGCCCTGGTCTGCCCTGAATTTGGCAGGTAGCCATGAACCTGCTGACCCCTGCTGGCAGCTGCCCTGGAAGGAGCTGTTTGCCCCTCCTGGCTGCCATCCTTATCTTGAGGTCGGTGGCCAAACCCCAGTGCAGGAGCGGCAGCTTTCACCGGCTTTGTGAACCAGGCTGATGCTTCCTGGGTGTCACAACGTTTGGCGGGCTCCACAAAGCCTTGTGATTGCCTCATAAAAGCAGAAGGATAATTCCCAAGTTCATGGCATTGTGCCTCAGGAGGAGAGGTTGTACAAAGTGCTGCAGTGCTCGGGGCTTCCGGAGACTTCAGCCTCTCCTGCTCCTCCAGCAGCTTTGTGCAGGTTGCAGTGCTGTGAGATGGGATTTCTAGCTCTGGGGTGTTTTCTGCAGGTCTCGCGGTGGTTACACAGTAGGTGTGATGGCTCCTTCATCCTCATCAGGTTTTGGCTTGCCCTGCAGTAGGTAGCTCGTACCTCTTGTGCCGAGGTGCTGTAGATGTTGCAGTGCCTGTTGGTCTCGGTCAGTGCCGGGAGATCACTAGAAGCACCACCCAAACATTAAAAAAAAATGATGTCAGGAGGAGGAGGAATAGGTTTTGTGGTGGTGGGAGAGTGAATATCCCCATGGTTGTCCCCCCACGCTGGCATGCAGGCAGGCCTGGGGGCAGGACGGCTACTGTGGCTCTGGCATCCTCTCCCCTCCATGCTGGCAAGTGCACAGTGGCAGGTTAGAAATGAAAGAGCCTACCTCTGCCCTGTAAGGTCCTTGTGGTGGCACCAAAATCAAGTGACACAGATGTCTACTAGCAGAGGGTCCAGCAAAGAAGAATCATAAAATCATTTAGGTTGGAAAAGACCTTTAAGATCATAGAGTCCTTACCATTAACCCAGCACTGCTGATACCACTACTAAATCATGTCCCTAAGTCCCTTATCACGTCTCTTAAATCCTTCCAGGGATGGTGACTCAACCACCTCCCTGGGCAGCCTGTTTCTGATAATGCTTTTGGTGAAGAAATTTTTCCCAATATCCAACCTAGACCTCTTCTAGTGCAACTTGAGGCTGTTTCCTCTTGTCCTATGGCTTCAAGTCACCTACATCTCTGCACCCCCCTTTCAGGGAGCTGTAGGGAGCGATAAGGTCTCCCTGAGCCTCCTCTGCTCCAGGCTGAACCCCCCCAGCTCCCTCAGCTGCTCCTCACAGGACTTGTGCTCCAGACCCTTCCCCAGCTCCGTTGCCCTTCTCTGGACACGCTCCAGCACCTCCGTGTCTTTCTCGCAGTGAGGCGCCCAAAACTGAACACGGAGTTCGAGATGCAGCTTCTCCAGAACTAGTTCTCCACTTGGTTTGTGCGCCCTTTTCCATCTTGCCCTTCACAATGACATTTATAGTAGGGAAGAAGATCCTTATCCTGAGCATCTGGCCACCTGCCTGTTGAGTTTTATCTCCTCCACGTCTCCTGCATCAGTCAGGGAAGCTGGAGCCGACTTAACCGCCAGACCTGGTGTCTCAGCACTATGCTGGGACCCCAGATGGGGACCTGTCGCTGAGGCTCTATTGCTGCTGCAGTGACGGTGTGGTGCTTTGCTTCCCTGTCCCTCTGGCAGCATTGCCAGGAGGGCACAGGGAAGTGCCTGTCCGTACCTCTCCCCCTCTTTCCACAGGTGCTCTTGGCCCGCAGTGCGACAGTGATGGCCGGTGCAGCTGCAAACCTGGTGTGATGGGCAAGAAGTGTGACCAGTGCCAGCCAGGCTTTGAGTCTCTCTCCGAGGCTGGATGCCGGAGGAGTAGGCAGTAAGTGCTGGCAACCATCCGTGGCATGGGGACAGCTGGAGAGCCAGCCTCCAGAGCTCTCTCAAGGGGCTGTAAAGAACCTCTGCCGGCTGAAAACACCTCATGCAGGGGCAGAGGCAGCTTGTTTTGTGACAGCACGCCCGTAACCCTAGGCTAACCTCATTGCTGTTTGGGGAGAGAGCAGGCTTGAGCAGGGCTGGACCTCCCTTCCATTCCACAGAGCTCTCTGTCACACCATAGTGTCAAAATTGGAGCTTAACCAAGCTCCAAAGTGATTGCTTTATTGCCCAGATAACACCAAGCAGGCACCAGCCAGGCAGGCTGATGTAAAATAAAACCAGTCCACGCACGGGTCTGTCTGGTGTTGGTGCCACTTTGTAAGGACTCTGCCCATGTAAAGACGTACATGCAAAGATCAAACCCTTCTTTTGCACGAAGGCCTGTTTAAACACCTTTTGAAGTGCTTCTCGTTTGGCTTCCTCAGGGCTTCTTCCTTGATTCATCCCACCGTTGCTTCTTCAGGAGCCCCAGCAGGCCAAGGGTGGGGGTGAAGGCTGGCTGCCTGCAGCCGTGCTGCTGTGTCTGGCCTCCTGCCCGAACCTCCCCAGGGTGTTACTGCCCATGGGAGGTCAGCCAGGGTCTGTTAAGCTCAGTGGAGCTTTGCTTTACTTTTGCAGGTGGATCTTGCAGAAGAGAGGCTCCTAGGATGGTTGAAAGCTTGTGCTCTGGGGCATCCTGGGGTAGTAGCACTGGGCACCGTCTCAGCCTGGCATCCGTACTGCTGCAGCTAAATTACTTAGAGAGATGGCTCTGCTGATTATTTTTCCCTTTCTGGCATGGGACTGGCAATGGGGTAGGGATGGGGGCGGGCTCTGCTGTCTTGTAGAACAGCTGGGGACACTGGGCTTCCAGGTCGAGATAGAAATCCAGGTGGATGTTCCTGCTGTCCCTGTTGCAGGAGCCCACAGTGTGAGTGTAACCTGGCTGGCAGCATGGGGGGCTGCTTCTCCGGCCGCTGTGTCTGCAAGGCGAGCGCTACCGGAGAGCGATGCGAGAGGTGGGTGTCGAGAGGATGTGCCAGACCTCTGCAGATGGACTTTTCCTCCATCTCCCTGGCAGTTGCATCTCTGGTAGTGCCTGCACACCTGTCTCACCATCCCGGCCTGGCACAGACCTTAGGCCATGGTGATGGCTGTGTTGCGAGGCGCTCGTTAAGAGGGTCGGTTGTTTTGACTCGGAACAGGAGAAAACAGGCTTAAATGTTGTCACCTTCTCGCGTTTTCCCAGGTGCAAGCAAAACTTCTATAACTTGGATGCCAGAAACCCTGCGGGATGCTCCCCCTGCTTTTGCTACGGGCACTCGGCGGTGTGTGACAGCGCAGACAACCACAGCGTCTATAACATCACCTCCACCTTCCAGCAAGGTGAAGCCCAAGCAGGACACTCCTGTGACTCCTGGGGGTGTTTGCCATCCCTTCTCTTGGATGTGCTGGAGGAGCCACCTGGTTGACTCCCTGCTGGAAGTCCCTGTGCTTTGGTGGGTGGGGTGGCTTGATCGTAGGCAGAAGGTAGGGTGCAGGAGTTGGGGGCAGCGTAGGATTCCTTCATCATGTCTTTCCTGCCACTTGGGAAGGAAACCCCATGCTCAGTCTGGCTTATTTTCAGATGTATGAGCACAGGGTTATCTGTGCTGCCTCCTCAGAAGTCAAGGGGTAGGAATCCACAGGTTTTGATAAGACACTGCTGCAGGAAGATGCTGGAGTCCAGGAAACCCCTTCCCTGTCCCTGCTGACTGTTCCTTGCTGACGTTCCAGGTGCTGAAGGCTGGCGAGGTGTCCACGAAAGCGGCTCCCCAGCCCAGCTCCAGTGGTCCCCACGCCATCAGGATGCCTTCATAGCAGCGAGGACATCAGAGCCAATATACTTTGTGGCACCTGGTAGGTGCGGAATTGATGAGGGGGAGAGGTGATGGTGACCCTTTGCTTGGTCTGATCTCGTGAACTGAACCTTTAGGAGGAAGGCAAGATTCTAAGCCTTTTGATTTTCAACCTCCCTTCCCTTTGCAGTGAAATTCCTTGGGAATCAGCAGCTGAGCTATGGCCAGACGCTCTCCTTCGATTACCGCCTGGACCGAGGGGGACGCCAGCCATCTCCGCATGACGTGGTCCTGGAAGGAGGTGGCCTGAGAGTCACTGCCCCCTTCTTGCCCCAGGAGAAGGTCCTGCCCTGTGGTGTCAGCCAGACGTACACCTTCAGGTAAAGGGTCATTTGGGGCAGGGTGAGCAAGGAAAGCTGCAGTTTCAAGAAGCTCCTGGATTCAGCTCTGATCCCTTGGAAGTGGCAAATTGTTGCCTGTTTTGGGCTGGATGCATCTCGGGTGCTTCCCTCCTGGATAAGGAGGTTACTTTGTGAGAGGGACAGTAGAAAATCTGGCTTGAGGTCGGGCTGGGTACTTTGTTTGGGGTCAGTCACATGGGTGGAGATTGTTCCCCAAAGTCTTGAGCTCAGGAGGGAGACGGGCGAGGTTTGCTGCATTTTCTTGATGAGGATCTTATTTTCTTGAAACTGGTTCCACTTCTCCTCCCTCCCACGGGTAGGTTGGATGAGCACCTGAGCAGCAAGTGGAGCCCGAGGCTGAATCACTTTGAATACCGCAAGCTGCTGGGAAACCTGACAGCTCTCTGGATCCGAGCCACCTTTGGGGAGTACAGTAAGTGGGGGGAGAACTTGCAAGCACGAGGTTGGCTTCTCCTTGTCGCTGGGGATGCCAAGTCTCCAGATGGAGACACTTTTGCTAAAAGATATTAAAAAACAATAATAATTTTTAAAAGTGCCCTAGAATGCACAAAATTAATTTATGAAGAGGTTGAGCAGATGGGGACAGCAAAGCCTTGGCTCTGGTCCCTCTCTCCACAGGTGACCTGTGCAAGTCCCGGGTGCAGGGGACCTGCAGGTGGAACTGTTGGCCCCCACAGGTGACCGGCTGTATTTCCCTCCAGGCACCGGCTACATCGACAATGTCACACTGGTGTCAGCACAGCCCATCGCCGGAGTCCCTGCTCCCTGGGTGGAACACTGCGAGTGCCCAGCGGGATACCAGGGGCAATTCTGTGAGAGGTGTGCCCCTGGCTACTACAGAGATGCCCCCAGCCTGGGGCCCTTCAGCATCTGTGTGCCCTGCAATTGCCAGGGGGGAGGAATTTGTGATCCTGACAATGGTAAGTGGAGCCACAATCATGTTGTGCTTATAGGGTGGCTACGCAGGGCAGCTGCCTGTGTATTGAGAACTGAGCTACAGCGGGGCACTAAGTGGGGCACAATCCCTGGCTTGGGGGCCTGGAGTGCAGGGAACATCATGGGTAAGGCTCCCCAAAGCCTAGAAGCACTATGTCCAAAAATACAAGGAAGATGTGTGGGGATCAAATTTGCCTTAGATGATGCTCATCGGAGAGAGAAAAAACATCTCCTGCTGCTTGGATAGCAATAAAAATCTCCTCTTCTGACTTTCTTTTAAAAAGTAAGTGTGGAGCCTGTAGGTATCAGTGATGTACACGTTTTACTACCTGCCTTGTTTAAACAGTCCACAGTGTTGCCATGTAAAGTCAAAGTAATGTGAAATTAAGCTGTCACTACTTTCCAAGTCTGAATTTCCAAATATCTGAGCATTGATCAGGTGGCACAAAAGGCAACTTGTGGCTCCTTGGCGGCTATAGGAGCAGTGAAAAATGAGATCCAGACACTTTTGGGTGGTGATGGCCAGGCTCTATGCCTTGGAATATGCTCTTCCATGGGGTCTTATTGAAGGAGTAGGGCACATGGTGATGGGCCAATGGGCAGAGAAATGAAGCACGTATGAGCAAGTGTGGGGATCACAAGGGCTCCGGTGGAGGATGGTGGACCACCGGCACATGGACACCAGTGAGGGGTGGAGTGGTGGAGCATGTCCCACCATGGGTGAGAGCACACTGCCCTAAGCCCTTTCCTTCCTCCTTTAGGCGAATGCTACTCGGGAGACGAAAACGTGGCCAATAGCGTCACCTGCCCCTTCGGCTTCTACCGCGACCCCCGGCAGCCACACGGCTGCAGGGCATGCCCCTGCGGCAATGGCCAAGGCTGCTCGGTGGTGCCAGGCGGTGAGGAAGTCATCTGTGACCACTGCCCTCCTGGAGCTGCCGGTAATGCCCTCCTCCGGGTCCCGTCCGCTCTGCGTTTCCCTGGAGCTTCAATGGGGAGGCACAGGCATAATGGGCCGGTTCAGCCCTAAGGGCTACATCCAGGGAAAGGTTCTCATATAACAGAAAACGTGGATGGGAAAATGGATGGGTGGGGAGGGACTGGAATAGAAAAAACAGGGGAAAAAAACCCGAATAAAAAACGACTTTCCTGAGGTCAGTTGTTGCACCCAGCTTTCGAGAGCCTGCCCAGAGCATCGTGCGCTGGCTGCAGCAGCAAGGAGAGTGGAGATGCTGTTCTGCTGGCCCCAGTCGGGCTGAATGTTCCCATTTCTGTGGGGTGGGGGGAGCAAGGCAGCCTCTGCCTTTAGGGAGAGAGGGTGAGCTTCTCCTTATCTCTCTTTTCCCAGGGGCCAACTGCGAGTACTGTGCCGACGGCTATTTTGGAGACCCAGCGG
>NW_010233164.1:3460-36536 GCF_000690775.1 Eurypyga helias | reverse complement strand
AACGGCAATGTGGAGCCCAACGCCGTGGGGAACTGCGACCGCCAGACGGGCGAGTGCCTCAAGTGCATCTACAACACCGCCGGCTTCTACTGCGACCGCTGCAAAGACGGCTTCTTCGGGAACCCCCTGGCCTCCGATCCTGCCGACAAGTGCAGAGGTGAGAGCTGGGTGCTGTTTGAGCTGGGGATGAGTAGGAAAATCTATGCCGGAGTGCTGAGCAGCTTGATGGGAAGGGAGATGCTGCAAAAGCCAGGGCTTGAAAGCGTAAGCAGAGAGCAGGAACCGAAGCACAGAGCGAAACAGTGGGAGGAAAGCAGGGAGAGGGTGGATGGAAGCATGTGCTGAGACATGAGGTGGGGACAGGCTCCTTTGAACCTGTGCCACTCCGACCTGCAGCCTGTGCTTGTGACTCTGCTGGCGCGGAGCCCCTGAAGTGCAGGAGTGATGGGAGCTGCATCTGCAAGCCTGGCTTCGAGGGTCCCAGCTGTGAAGAGAGCGAGTGCCCAGCATGCTACGGCCAGGTGAAAGCCCAGGTGAGCATCTATGCCAGCCCTGGGGCCACTGAGGGGCATGGGGTGCAGGGGTACACTTACCCTCAGACATCTCCTCCTGATGTCAGTGAGAAGCGATTTTGCAGGCTGCACCTGAACTTTGGGTTTGTACCCCATTCAGCCAACAAAAAACCCGATGACCTAGAGCTGCTGGCCTGCTGTGCCCCATCCAGAAATGAGCCCTTTCTCACCCAAAAATGAGCTTCTCCATGCTCTGACCCCACTGTGGTTCCCACCCTGGTCTTTCCACCGTGGGTTCGGTGTCCTGCCAGCTGATGGCCCGGTCTGCTGTGGTTGCAGGTGGAGCTGTACCTGCAGCAGCTGGCGGAGCTGGAGCTGCTGTTCTCGGAGGTGCGAGCTGGTGGTGGGGCTGAGAACCAGGAGCTAGAGAGGAGGATGCAGCTGGTTGAGGCGACGCTGTGGACCATCCTTAGGGAAGCCCTCAGCCTGCAAGGTACTACCCACCCGCTACCCTCAAAGGGGCCACCTGTGCCGTATCAGGGGAGGGGTTTGCTCAGCAATAATTTTCTCTCCAACCTCCCTTTCCTTCTCACCAGCTTCTGACAGGTCTCTGGAAAGCCGCGTGGCCAGGATGAAGGGGCAAGTGTCCAGTTCCCAGAGCCACCTGGATGAGATCGAGGCAACAGTGGAGCGACTGATGTCTCTTGGGAGCCAGTATGAGAAGCAGGTGGAGGACACCCGGCGGCTGCTGGAGAGAGCCAGGCTGGACCTGGACCGCAACACAGCCGCCCTGCGCCGGGTGGTAAGAGCATCCTCGTGTGAGATACGCTCCTCGTATAGCCTAGGGCTGAAAAAAATCCATGGAGGAAGCAAGAATTTAATGTATTCCAGTTACTACATTTGGGGTTTTTTGAGTGCAGAGGATATTCTGGTTGTCATTTCTGTAGGGCTGGGACCTGGAGGAGTGCTGGCAGGGTTCTTTGGGTGGAATGTGGAGGTTTAATGTGCTGCAGTCGCCCCTTTCACTGCTGAGTTGGATGGAGGGCAGGAAGAAGCACTCATGCCTCTCTTTCTCCCTCCTCAGACCATTCCCATTTCAAACCTTCCCGGGAGCTCGAATCAGTTCTTGATGCTAGCCCAGGAGGCTCTGAGACTGGCCAACAGGTAAGTCCCTCCCACTGTGGTTGAGAGAGAGCAGGGGGACTGAAATCCTGCTGGGTGTCCAGAAGGTCCCTTTTAGGGTGTCCTTGCCTCACATCCAGGCTGCAGCTGCCACAACCTCTGTGCCAGCCCTGGAGCAGGGGAAGATGTGGGTGCTGAGCTGGCTTCGCTGCCCTACAGAGCTGTCTGAGGGTGCCTCCGAGGGTGGTGTTGGGTGTATTTTGAAAGTATTTTTGGGGACAGAGTTTGGGCGGAGGATGCTCAGTGGAACAGGCAGCATCTGCCTCACTCCTGGTGCTCCTCTGCCCTTACCCTTGGGAGATGCAGGAGGGACCAACCAGGTGTGTGTCCACTTCTCAAACATGTTTTGTTCCCTGGGAGGGTCCAATCCAGCATTTCTGATTACAATAAAGTTGATGGAGAAAAGTTGGGTGGGAAACCTTTCTAATGAGCCCTCCCACTGTGCTTTGCAGCCACCTGCAAGCTGCCAACACCATTGAAGGAGCTGCAGAGGCGGCACAGGAGGATGCGCGGCAGGCACTGGGGCTGGTTCGGGCAGCCATTGGCGGAGAGGCGGCTGCTTCCAGCTCCCTGCTTGGGCTGCTCGGGAGGTGAGTGGAGGCTGTGTTCGCCTGAGTGTTGTGGGAGGACATGGGCAGGAGGGTGGGGGTGGCCAAACATCCATGCCCCCTTCCATGCGTTCCCAGCCGAGCGCCAGAAGCGTGCGGTTGGAGGCAGGGCAGGCAGGGACTTGCCTGGGCTTCGGTCGCTGGCACATCTGAGCAGTGGAGGTGGAGGGCTGGCAGCTCTGCAGGGCGTCTGCTTCACACCCACGGTGCTCCCAGGTCCTGCCCGCAGCTGGGGAAGGGGTTTAATGCCGTGGTGTGGACAGGCTTCTGTGAGGGACTCTGCGCTTGGGTTGCAAGTCCGGGCTGGGTTTAGCCTGAGAGTAGGTTTAGCCCCTTGTTGTCCGGCAGGGCTGGTGCTGCTGCAGAGCCCACTGTGGTGCTGTGACTTTGCATGCCACTGGTGGGGCGTGAGCAACAGCCCCAGAGAAAGTGAAGGAACTGGATGGGGACATGCAGGAGGACACATCCCATGGTAGGGCAGGGATTAACAGAGCCACTGTGGAGCCTGCGAGGGTTCAGCTAGTGTGAATCACCTTTGGATTTTGGAGCCATGAGCAAGAAGCCAGCGGATGCTCCACTTGGCAGAGGGGCTGGGATGCGTGGAATATTTGCAATTAGCTTTTCCAGCATGATTAATCTGTGTGAGGTCCTGGGGAGGGCTTTGGGAACATGAACAAGTCAATATAGGAGGGAGCATTAATGCTGTGGCAGAGTCTGGCAGCTTGGCTGGTGCTGTGCTCTTCAACCCCGCATCCGTGCAGGTACGAGGAGCTGAAGTCGCTGGCTGGAGGCCTGAAGGCTGACACCGATGGGATGGCCTCTAAGGCAGACAAGGCTTACCAGGGCAGTCTGGTGCTCCGCAACTCCCTGTCCCGCCTGACAGTGACCGACATAGGCTCCTTTGAGGTGAGGTGCCTATGGGACCAGGAAATCCCTTTTCACTCTCCCCTATACTCTCCCTGCCAACAGCTCAACCCTTCTGAGGACTCTAACCCTGTTGGAGAGCCACTGTATATGTATCTTCTCACCCTTTTGCCCCATAGCTGGCTGCAGTAAAAGGAGCAAGAGACAAGCATCCATCACTGCTTGCTGTGGTTCACGGTGAGCAACGAGGAGACACTGGGACCCCCAGGCAGTCATCCCATCTCTGTGTTGCAGGGAGAGGCTGCCCAGCTGAAGCAGGATGCCAGCACTCTCCTGAGCCTGGTGGACACCTACATGACACAGTACCAGCAGCTGCAGAGCCGCACAGCGGGCTGGGAGGGAGAAATCAAACAGCTGCTGCGGAGGGGAGAGGGCAAGAGGGCGGTAAGAAGGGGGCTGCTGGGGGGCTGCAGCTTGAGTTGTCTTCAGCATGAGCTGGAGCCCCAGTGGGATGCCTGTGGCACCCCCCACCGCTCCTACATGCTGTCCTAGGCTGTTCACCTTCCTCAGAGACACAGAACTTGGGGTTGGTTTTCTGGAGCCCCAGGGAGACTTCACCATGTGCAGAGCTGCTGGTGAAGAGTATCGCCAGCACACCTCCTCCATATGACGCAGGCTGAAGACCTGCTTCTGGAAAGATTAGAGCTAAGATAGCTCCTGATGGCTGGAGCTGGGTAAGGGACAGTCTGATGCTCCTGTACCATGTCCTTCATATGCCCGTTGTGTCCCTTTGGCCTGTCACAGATGCTGACGCAGCTGCTGTCCCGAGCCAACCTTGCCAGGAGCACAGCCCTGCAAGCCGTGAGTGCTGGCAATGCCACCTTCTACGAGGTGGAACAGATCCTGAAGAGCCTCCGGGGTAATGTCCTAGAAACTGGTCCTTTCCCCCCCGTTGTGGGATCTCACAAACGTAGTGTGGCTTCATCTTCACATGCCTTTCTTTCAGAGTTTAACCTGCAGGCAGATGACAAGAGGAGGGAAGCTGAGGATGCCATGAGAAGGCTACCAGTTATCAGCAGCATGGTCACAAGTGCCAGGGAGAAGACAGACCGAGCTGAAGCGATCCTGGGCAGCGCTGCTTCTGAATCCAAGGTGGCCAGCAGTGTGGCGGGGGAAGCGAAGGAGGTCATCATGGGGATCCAGCAGGTAAGGGAAAGCCCTGGTGCTATAGCTGGCAGAAATGGGTTTGGAAGGGAAACCCATGGAAAAAGAGGAGGTGTTTGGCAACTCTGATGGGTCTTCATGGTGGACCTGATGTGTTGGCTTTTGGACCCGATGCATTGACTTTTTGGCTGATGTTTGTCTATAGTGGACCCTGCAGAGGTACCTGAGTTGGCTATAGATAAGTGGGTGTGTGGGGAGCTCTGTGGGTGTGTTTGTCCCATGAGGACCTCTGTGGCATCTCACGGTAGCTACCGTTCAGCTACCAAGGGGATTTTTCACTTCCACAGTTGCTGGCAGGCTTGTGAGCTCCCAGAATTGGTGTTGGTGGGCCTGACCCCCAGACAGTGCTGTAATACCACAGCGATTCACTGATGTGCTCAGGAGCGTTTGAACCATGGTTACAGAAACAAATCTCTGGAGCAACTGATGGAAGCACATGAAGGACCCAGGAGAGCCTGTGACAATTTTGAGTCCCTGTGGAAGGAACCACTTTCTACCAGCTCCATGCCTCAGTGTGCCCAGAGTGATTTTTGTCTGTGCTCTGACCCCTTTGCCTTCCCTAGGAGATTACGCGGCTGAAGGTGGAAGCCAACAAGACAGCTGACGGCGTCCTCGCCCTGGAGAAGGCAGTGGCCGTGCTGCAGCGCGAGGCCAAGGAAGTGGATGATGAATTTGAGATGAAGCTTTCTAATGTTGAGGCGGATGCCACAGTGATACAGGAGGTGGTTCCCATTTCCTGCTCCTTGTCCCCTTCCCTGTTGACATTTGGGTGAGACTTTGCCTTACCAGCTGCCACCTTGCCTTTTTCAGACAGCTCAGGAAGCTCAGAGGGTCCACGCCGAGGCTGGCCAGGCAGGGGTGGTCGTGCAGGAGACATTGGGTGCCCTAGAAGAGCTGCTGCGTCTGATGAGTAGGTTCTGCGACACAGCTGTAAGGCAGGGATGGAGACGGGTCCCTGTTGGGGTCTAGGCAGGGGTGCTGGGAGTTGTGCGGGAAGCTGCCTCAGATCATGCCTGTAAGCGGGCTGGGCAGCAGGGTGGAGATAAGTATCTACAAAGATCTAGACCTCAGCCTCCATCCATGGTTACCTCTTCCTCATTTGCCTCCTGTGCAACAGACCAGCCTGGTGCTGTGGATGAGGAGGGCCTGAAGCAACTCGAGGTGAACTTCAGCAAAGCCAAAACCAGAAGCAGACAGCTGAAGGATGAGATGTTGGAGCTGGAGCAGACAGCCACGCTGCAGAAGGCCCGGGTGCAGACACTGGAGAGCAGCATCGACGAGATCCTGGCGGATATTAAGAACCTGGAGGATATCCAGAAGAGTCTTCCTCCGGGCTGTTACAACACAAAAGCCATTGAATTGCCCTAAGCGAGCTCTGAAAAGGCTGCAGCACCTGCCAGGCTGTGAAGGCAGGAAAGCCTGGCCCAGCCGCCCTCCCCAAACCCTGCAGGACTGGTTACGTTTGATTGTGTTGAACTGATCCTTACCCGTAGGTTCAGCGTGCCGGCTGAAGTTGGCATCATCACGCTGACCCTGGAGAGTCCCTGATTTTTCAAAGTGGTCCGTCCCTCAGTCACAGGCGGAAGGAGATGTCTGCTTGTGTGAAGGTGCTACTGGCTGAAGGACAGCTCATTCCTACAATATTCCCCTGAGGTGCAGGTGGGGATTGCTTGGTGTCAGCCTTGGGAGTTTGCACTGTTCAGGGCCTGAAGTTCATGGCTGAGAGGTTCTCAGTCTGCTGTGGATCCCCTCTCCTGGTCCACCACACACAGAAGGACTGGAGTCTCTGTCCTTACTTTTGACACTGCCACCACCTCCTTGTGTTCTTTGTGGGGTCCTTCCTCACCTTCGGTAGCTCAGGAGGCAGGAGGTGAGCGATGTGAAGTGGCAGCTGGGGGGGGATGAGTTTTGAGCCGTGGCATCCGTGATGCTTTGCGGGGTTTTCTTCTCACAGTCTGCCCAGTCCTCACCTTCCTGGGAGTGGTGCTGGTGTGGTTTTGCTGTGGCTTGGAGATTCAGCATCAGAAGCTGCTGCTGACCCTTTTCATAAAGCTGCAGGCCTTCCACAGTGCTTCCCAGTGAGGTGGTTACTGTTTTGCTTAAGGATAAAAACAATGTGCCAGCTGCCTTTGAGCTCAGGGTGATGTGCCAGGTGGAGGAAGAAGGGGATCCCGGGCTAGCAGGTTAGCAGAAGAGAACTGCTGGGATTCCTCAAATGGAAAGTCTTTCCTGCTCCCTTTAGACAGGAGGAAAAGACCCCCTTTCTTTCTCCTGCACTTCTTTTTGAGTCCCCAGTCCCCCTGGTTTTCTTGTTAGTACTCCTCCTGGGCAAGGACAGGTTTCCCTACCATCCCCTTACACACTCAAGCACAACCTTTCCTTCCAAGACCGGTCAGTTTGGCAGCAGGCTGTTCCCTGGGTCTTCCAGAGCTCAGGAGAAGCAAGGTGTCTCCTCTGCACAAGAAGCCAGAACCCTGCAGCACTTGTCACAGGAACGGGGGCTCTCTCCAGGGTTCTACACCCACAAGCTGTCATGTTTTAGAGCCTGGTCCCATCCTGATTGGACCACCCCGATTTCATCCATTTAAAAATATTGATGATGTCCGGAATGCATCTCCACCTCTGTTTTGGTGCTTCCTGTTTCCCACTCCATCCATCCCTCCCTCCTGCTTGGTGCTGGATGTTTCTCAAGTAGTTGTGCACAGGGTTTCCCACTGTAGCCCTGAGCAGAGCTTGGAGGAGCTGAAGACTACAGTGCACCCCTCACCCACCCGCAGCTTTACTGGGGCTCCAGCTCCATCCTTTAGCTGGGAGCTAAAGGAAGCTCCCAGCTTCCTTTAGCTGCCGTTTTAGGGGAAAAAAGAGCTGGCAGTCAACTCTGCTGAAGCCCTCTGACCAGTGTAGTGATGAAAGCGCAGGGCCTGGATGGAGAAGGGCACTTTGGGGGACATGCTCACCCCTCGTTAGCTCTGATTCTCTGAGAAAGCAGTGCCCATGCTTTTGCTTGATAAGAATATACTGAGTAATATGTCTGCCTTATACTGTTATTTATGCAAGATGTAGTCTTGCCTCTGGCATGTTTTTCTTCTCCCATTGTACAGCATAGGGACAGATATTAAGGACCTGGCTTTATTCTTCCACAAGTTGGGTTTTTCGAAAGGGAGGAGGTTAATAAATAATGAATACTTTTGGCTGGATCTTGCCTAGTGGTTTATTTTCTCTAGCTCCCTGTTTTGGGGGAGTTTGGCTATCAGCTTCCCTAGCAGTGCAGCTGCTTGCACTCTTTGTGTTGACTCGGTCTTGGGGTGTTTTGAAATGACACCAGTACCATCTTTGTTTTGTTTTGTTTATTACATAATTTAAACATTTTGCTGATAAAGATCTTTTTTTTTTTTTTGTCAATGACTGTTTTTTTCATATAGCAACAGGAGAAGAAAAAAAAAAAATCAGGCTCCCAAACTTTTGACAAAGGTGAAGTCAGTGGCATGGCAACTTCAACCCCTTTCCCTCCCCCCTATTTGTTTCATTTTTTTCAAAAGGCATTTGAAGTTCATTTCTCTTTCAGCAAATTTCACTATTTAAAAGTGCAGGTTCGAAGACCAAAACCCACGAGCACCTTCCCACCCCTCCCCTGCACCCTGGAAACCCCAGTCCTCACCTCCCTGGTGGTCACATGGACCTTCAAGGATGATATTTTTTTTCCATACCCACCCAAAGACATTTTCCAAACCAGCCCCAGAGCTGAATGACCTGTTACAAACCCCACATCCCACCCCCATACTGTGAGTTTTACTGAACAGATACACCAAGGCGCAGGTTAAGACTAGTAAGACAGAATATACTCATCATCTGTACCACAACGCTACGTCTCTAAGGCATGCCATCCTAACCGCGATGGGACAGGAAGCCAGCTGGCTTCCCGTGTGTCCCATCTACCTGAGGGAGGGAGGATCTGAGATGGCTCTCGGATGCGCTGCCTACCTTCCTTCTCCATCTCCTTTGTTTTATTTGTCTTTTCCTCAGTTAAACCCCATTGACCTTCCTCCCCTTTCAAAGAAGGCGTTGCTCCTCCGGGAAGTTAGAGTCCCTCTCTGTGTGTATGTGTGTTTTGGAGACATCTGGCAAGGAGAGGAGGCTGCTGTCCAAAATAACTTCTGTGTTGGCGTGGAGAGGGGGGAGAGACTGAAAAAACAAACATGTGAGACCAACAGGTGGAGGGGAGTCCAGCTACCGGCTGACGTACGTTGGGTGTCTCATGGATGAGATGTCCCACCACAGGCACCTGCCCGGTGTGTTAGCTAAGGGAGCTCAGTAGGGTGTTAGTGAGCAGCTCAAACTGGCTAAAGGCCTCCCTGGAGAAGAGGCATCCCTGCACCCTGCACGGTCTCGCCACCCTCTCTTCTTTGGAGTCTCTGTATCCCCATGGGATACGTACAAAACCGTTTGGAGAGACCAAAACTGGCACTGAGGGATTTAGCTGCCAAATTTATGACCATTCCCAAACAAGCCTCTCCCTGTGGAGGGAAAACCCCGGCAAGGAAAGACCTCTTCTGGCCTTTGGGCAAGTCATATCACTTCTGTCTTTCTTGCTTTCCCTTCTGGGAAGGGCTGTGCCCTCCTTGAGAAGTCGTCAGCTACTGCTAATAAAACCCTGCCGGCTGCAATGCTGTCAGCTACTTTGTTTTGTCCAAAGTTGCTTCTTGTCACAGAGATGCCAGCAGCATCCAGCAGGTCACCAAATTTAGCACAACGTTTTATCTCTGGAGCTTTCATGTCAGCAGCTTGAGACCCTTTGCAGATGCTTAAAGAAAAAAAAAAAAGGAAAGGTAATTTCAGATCTTTCCTTGAAACACCCTGGAGGACTCTCAGCCTTCAGGTGTCTCAACATAACCCCATCCCTTGCTGGGGACCAGCAGCTAGTCACAGTGCTGCCCTAGGAAAGCCACAAAGCCGGCAACAGGCAGCAGTCATGCCTTGGGGGGGGTTCTAGCCTGAGCCTAGTTAGCCCAAATTTGCGGGGAGTGGGCAGATGTCCAGAAGCTATAGGCAGCCGGGCTATACCCAAAGTGATACAAGGTTAGATGGAGCAAAGGGAGAAGAAAAGGTGAGGAGTAAAGCAGGACCGTACCTTCCTCCTTGTAGCTGTGACCTTCCCCAGGGGCTGTGCAGGGTCCTTGCACCCTAGGGAGGCTCAGCAGGACAACAGGCTGCTTCAGCAACAAGAAGTCCTCTTCTCTGCAGGAATTAAAAATTTTTCTTTTGCTCCATATCACCTGCCGCGCTTTAACGCGAGAATCTCCACTAAGCTCCATCCCTGGTACAAGGGGGCATGTCACAGGTAGGAGAGCGGGAGCCTGGCTTGTCCCAGGAGATGTGCAAAGTAGCCACAGCCGGTTTGGGAGGGGGAAAGTATCATGCGTTTAATAAACTCTTCAAGGAGAGGAAGAGGGTAGGAGCAGAGGGAGGAGGAGGAAGTTTACAGACAGAAATGGAGAACTGGAGGCTAGAGGATGGGGCTGGACCCAACCCCTGGGAAGCTCAGCCAGGTTTGGGGCAAATTCTCACCAGAGGCTTTGGGTCACCATCTGCTTCTTCCTCCCTCCTTTCTTGGCTTCCTAAACGGCAGGTCCCTTTCTAGGTGCTGTGGGCTGCCCCCTCCAACACTGGGTTGGCGTAGAGCATCATCCCAACTCCATTTGCCTAGAGGGTGGGTTGGGTTCACTTGCAGCCAAGCAAAATTGAGGCATGACATTCCCCCTAGTAATGCTTTGGCAACAATGCTTGCCAAGGCCTCTGCTCCCCTTTGGAAATGCCCTCTCCATTATTTTTCATGGCCAGGAGGAAGATTTTGTTAGCTGAGTTGTCCTACCTCTGGACTCAGGCGGTCCACCTGCCAAGAGGCACCGAGCCATTGGAATTACAACTGCCTGCTGCCAACCAGGATTTGTTTGGTCGTCGTGTCAAGAGGTCCAAAGGGCTCAAGATAAAACTATTTAAGGAAAAAAACGTCGACCTGGATTTGCTGAGATTAATTACTGTAAGAAGATGTGGAAGAGGAACCCCCTGCTCTGAGCATGCTGAGAGGATGGACAGGGGGACCATTTCCCAGTGACATGCTGGAAAGGGGGTGACAGAGCTGCCTCCCCTTGAGCACACTGAGCACATCACTCTTACTGGTTCCCCCTCCTTCCCTGTGTATTGAGGGGGAAGGTGGTTCCCCGAAAAGAGACCAAATTGTTCCCCTTGGTGCCGTGCCACGATTCCCTGGACATTGTTGCACGATGGAGTGTTGGCGCCTGGGGTGAGAGGCAGACGTGGGCAGGAGGCCATGGAGTGGGGAGAGAGATGGAGACACAGACTGAGAGAGAGAGAGTAAAGAGTGATGGAGAGCTGTAGGCAGGCAGGACATGAGGGCTGTCTCGCTGCAAGGCCTCTGGCACTTAGCCGGAGGCGTTGATGTAGAGCTGGCTCTTGAGGATGTAGTCGATGACAGGCTGGCAGAGGTAATCCACGACGTGTCCGTCCCCATGCTGCAGGGCCAGTCTGAGGGGGTCGGAAGAGAGAAAGGGGTCAGAATCCACTTAGGTGGGTCATGTGCCCCTGCAGATGGAGGGGCTGGCTGGGGGCACCCCTCTCCCTGCTCCATAGCAGGAGTCCCCCTGCATCACCCACCTGCTTTTGGTGGAGCTGACAACCGACATGGGGTGGTTTGAGTCATCCTTCACCACCAGGATGTTGTTCTGCGGGGGAATGAGGAAGAGAGGAGTGACAGGTTGACCTGAAAGTGGGCATCTGCCTCACCAAGCCCCTCTGATCTGCTGGCATATGGGGGCTGCTGTGTGGTGGCCCAATTGTTCATCCCGCATAGCAGCTGAGAGCATCTGGCCTTAAGACATTTTGTGTCCCATGGCTGAAGTGCTACCCTGGATAAAGAGAGGCTGCGGGTCCTTTCATAACCTTCTCAGGCCACGTCTGGACCCACTTACTTTGTACTTGCGGAGTATGGAGGAGTGGTTCATGATCCGGTCGGGGTCTGCTCCATCCCGGGGCACCACCACAATCCCGAACTCCCCAACGATCACCTCCATCTAGGAGCAAGCCAAAGCAAGGAGAGCTTTCATAACCAGACCATGCAAAACCTGCCAACCCCTCGCACCATGAAAGCTTGACCACATTCTGGGTGGAGATAGAAAGTGAATTTGAGGTAATCTGGACAGTCTAGCAGAAACTTGGATTTATCAAGGTATGGTGAGTGGTCTGTAGAGGGCAAAATAAAAAAGGCACAGGGATAAACCCTGCTACTAGACATTGAGTTTAGGCTTTAGGGAGGGCTTGTTGTGTAGAGAGAGGGTGGCACCAGAATAGGTTGCTCAAGAAGGAGGAGACCTCTGCCTCACTGGAAGGCTGTATGAGCAGGATGGATGTGCTGGTCCTGACAGGGGTCTTTGTAGGGTTATTCTGCCTCAGACACAGGAAACCTGAGCTTGCGCAAAGGCTGGTGGCCAAGTTTGCCACTGCTTGGGGGTGGCTCCTATTACCTCACCCATCTCAGGACAAACTAGGATCACCAAAAGAGCTCTGGGTTAGCAAATTCTATTAAGTGAAAGCTGTTGATTTGGCTGTAAATGTATTTAATTTGTAACATCAGGCCAGCTTTTTTAAACCTCTCATTTCCTACCTCCATGCCTTGCTCTGCTGGGACTTATCGATGCTGGCTCCTTCCAAGGGACAAGTAGTCGGAGCACATCATTTGGAAATCCCTTGGGATGGGCTTACCTTGCAGCCCAGGTGATTTCTGTGTGAGTGGGAGAAGGGCTTGGGTCTGTGGAAGGAGAGGCTGGGCAGGGTTGGTGAATCAGAGACAGAAGACCCTGTCCCTCAGGCTGCCCATGTGCAGGGGAGGTGAGGGTCAGTGTTGGGATGGAGGCAGTGGAGGGGATGGTGGGCACAGCTCCTGCCATCCCAGGGGACCCAAGTGTCTCCCAGGAGCAGTGTGTGTGGGAAGTAGATGAGGATGATGGGGAGGAAGGGAGCCTGGGGAAGAGGAGCACAGAGGGATGCCTGGCAGTGACAACTCACATCCGCCTCATTCCAGAGACCAGGGATGCAGAAGGACTCCAGCAGGTCGCTGCCGCAGAGCAGTAAGATGCGAAGCTCTGAAGAAAAGAAGGGGAGAAGCTCAGAGGTGGGTGCAAATGGGGCTGAGCAGGCACCCCCCACTGCCATCCCACTGTGCTGCTTGGGGGGATCCTCTTCCACACAGACCTCCCCTGCCAAAACAAGTCCTACTAAAGATCCTGTGGTCCTTCCTGCAACCCTGTTGTTACCAAACATAAAATACCCCCCCACTCTACTTCAGCTCATCTCCTGTGCTGCTGGGTTGTGGTCGTCATTGAGATGTGTTGTCAAACTACGGCTGTGCTCCAGCCTGGAGGTGGGGTATTCCCGGGGAAGCGAGTCACTGCCCCACACTATGGGCACCAACAATCACTTCGTTCTCCAGCTGCCCGCCAGCAAGGAGAGTCCAGGGGATGGCTCAGAGCTCTGGGCATGTCTGTGTTTGCTTTAGCAAAGCTGAGAGTGAAGGACCAAAGGTTTTCCTTGCTTGTCTGGAGGACTTCCATGTCCTTCCTTTCTCGCCACAGGCTGCGACATGTGCTTGCTGTCAGCTTGCTTTGAGGGTTGGCTTTGATGCTCAGTAAAAAAGTTGTGCTACAGGAAGGAGCTTTCTGCACCAACAGGCCCATAAGAGTAAATTTATTTGCACAACCACCAGAGGAAAGGCACAAACCCACCTGGAAGGGTGGGAAGAGGTTGCTGCATGGGAAAGTGCCTCTCTGGTTGGCATTTCCAGGTGGCCAAATCCTTTGGGCTCTGCATGTTTCTGGTGCTAGGATGGGTGTTGTGTCAGGCTGGGTACGAGCTAGCCCATGAAATGGGTCTCAAAAACATCAGCAAGCTGACAGCAAGCCACCATCCCCATGAAGAGATCTGGGTGATGTACGACTGTGCCAAGCATATGGTAGCCTGCTGGGTCTAAAACTTATGGGAAAGGAGCACAATGGCTGCTCAGGCAGCTGAAATCCCTCCTGCTGCTGAGAGCAAGGCTTGGCAGGGCTGTGAGCAACATGAGGATGTGGGTGATACCACTGTGGTAGGGCAGGTTTCACAGCGCTTGGGTTGACTCTCAAGGCATGACACTGTGGTGCTGGGAGCCAGGTCCCCCTGCTCACTCCCTCATTTTAGGCTGCTTGACTGCCAACAGGAATGGGCTCAGGCCAGTTTAAGGCTGCTCCTGTTTCACCCCTAAGCCCTGATAGCTAGCACTAGGGTGGGATGATGGCCTGGCATCCTCTGTTCACCCCTGGATCTGTTGTGTGGATACTCCCGAGCCATGTAGTGCCAGTCTGAGGAACACGGAGGTGTACTCACCGATTTCCTCGTATCTCATCACTGTCCCCAGATTGGCATTCTCATCTGGAGAAGGGAAGAGAAAGAGAGATGCTGGTGCCCAGCCTGGGAGGAAGGCGGGGGGCTGGAACTGAAGCCTAAGCAATGCTGGGTCTTTACCTACCCACAAAGGTGAAGCGCTCCATGGGTGGGCGGACACAGCAGATCCGGCTCAGGCTTTCTCCCACTTTCCCCAGGATCTTTGCTAAAGGAGAAGAAGAAAAGTTAACCAGAGAGACAATGATGCCCTGGCAGACTGAACCACATGAATGCTTTGGCCACTGCGATCCTGTTGGACACTCCTGTGCCCAGGTACAGGAGCTGCTTTCAGCATCCCCTCAGTGCCACCTCCTGCGAAAGTGTAGTGCTGTGCCTTGAAGAGACAAGCTGGACAGCTAAAATCACTAAAAAAAAACCCCAAAACCTCAAGATGTTTGTTCTTATGGGATTTAAGTAATCCTCCCTCTTCTCCCCATCTAATACCTTTGTGTCCCACATCCCGCCAGCTTGTGGGGAATCCAGCTACATCACCTCTCCTGCCAGTTCGTCCCTTGCATGCACCCTGTGGGTACCAGGTAGCCTTTCTCTTAGCTGATCTCACCACCTGGACATCATCCAGCTGAAGTCCAGTGAGATTCCACAGTCATTTTTAGCCATTCTTGGCTCTCCTTGCTGTGCTGGATGCTAACTCCTCCATTGCATCTCCATCTGACCATGGGCTTCATGCATGGAGCCTGATGAGTGACCTGACCCAAAAATAAGATGATGGAGCACCGTTCCTAACATTTGGCAGCCCTGGCTGGGAGGTGAGGGGTGGGTGTTCATCTCCTTCTTCCCTACCCCACTTCCACCTACCTGCGGTGGCCTTGTTGGAGACGTTGTTGTTCTGGTAGATTGTCTGTGAGGACTCATTCTGGGGCTGGCCGATCACAGGGGTGATGGAGGGCGTGTTGACATTGGAGAGGATGCAGCCAGTTACTCTCTGCAACAAGGGACAGATGTAGATAGAACAGTGCCTTCACCCCAGCTAGCTCCCAAAACCTTTATGACCTTCATATTGAGCCTTCACATCCCAGGCTCAAAGTCATCTTCAGTGATAGGTATGTCCAAGCTCACTTTAGGATCCCCGGTCCCATCTGACCTCACCAGATGGTCCTGGGGACAGCAGGACCCTGTGGATAATGACTCATGATCAAGACTGGGAATGGTGGGATTAACTTTTGGTGTGTAGCCATGAGGCTGGCAAGACTGCGGCTGTGCTGCCTGCAGGCAGGCATTGCCCCCATTGCCTGGAGATGCTCACAAATTCTGATGGATAAACAAAAATACAGCAACTGATGTATCAGTGGTGCAAAGCCGGCAGCTCACACGTTATCCTGGGAGCAAATGTGCCCTCTTCTCCTCCACTGGTCCCTGCAGAAGAAGGAAGGCACCTCCAGGGGCTCCCTGGCTTCAACACCATCATCCCTGCATGCACTGTACATCCTCCTCAGCTGGTTAATGTTACTTCTGTGCCTCCTGTCTGGGCTGCCCATGAGGTTGTGTGATGCTGTTTTATTCACCTCCTGCCCTTGGTTTACTTGCTATAGCTAAGTCTTTGCAGCAGCCCTGCTCTCCCCATTCCTATGGTCACCCAAGGGCACTCACCTTCCTCCTCAGCTCTGACCTGCCTGTGCTTTGGAGGCACTTTTCCTCACAGGTTTTGTGCTCCCCAGGGACTCCCCAGATGTTGAATTTTCCCACTGAGTCACTCCTTTGGGGTCATACAGCATTTTTGGCTCAGCTGGTGAGTGGGGATGCCCATCCACCTCTCCTTTTCCTCAGGGTGGAGCAAGAGGTTGGCATTAATGATTTGGTTTATGGCCAACCCTGCCTTCACTCTGCTTTCGCCCCTGCTCCCCTCCTGGTGTGCATGGGTCTGGGGCTGCTGCTGGACCTGGCTGTAGTGTTCAACTTGCTTTTACCATCATGGCAAGGAGCTCAAAGAGCCTGTGACAAGGTATCTCACACCTCCTTAGGTCAGGATCTCAGGTACGTTCCTGCTAGTCTTCTCTCCGTCCCAGCCATAATTTGGTGGCTGATGTCCACATGCTGATGCAAAAGCAAACCCACCCCAGCGCTCTCCCCGTGCCCTCCCCTTGGGTGCACCCGTGGCAAGGGGGCTTCCTCACCTTCATCAGGTCGCGGTGGTGCTCCAGCACGCTGCAGGTGGTCTGCCAGGTATCCTGGTAGCACTCCCAGGGGTCCACCCTGCGGGGACCAAAGCAAGACAACAATGTTATCCAATGGCCACTGCCTGGACCTCCTGGCCATGCCACCTCCTCCCCACTGGACTGGCCAGCAGTGCCACGAGCAGCCACCATCACTGCTCCAGCTCTGCTATAAACCAAGTCCTTCCTCCAGTCCTTCCACCCAGCTCTCCTTGATAGCTATGGGGACCTGAACATGTGCCTGGACATCTTTCCACTCTTGGTATCCAACTCACCAGTTTTCATTTGCCTTGGATGTAACTACATGTATGCAACCCTGTTTTCTAAGGGCAGCCCAAAGATGTTTTTGATCCCATCTCAGCTTCCCAACACTACGTGGCAATACTGGGAAGGGGAAAGTCTGTGGGCTGGGGCTGCAGGTGTAGGTGCCACTGCATGAGGTGGGGATGGGCTGGATGACTTTGGGTCCCACCCAGACACCACTGGCTCACGGGGGGCTTGCAAGACCCCCTGAAGCCAAAGGGTTCCCTTGAAGGACAGTGTAAGGCTCCTCATCAGTTCTCTGCAAGACTTAGAGAGGAACGCTACTGTTTTTTAATCAAGCTTTGACTGGGAGAGGAGAAATTCCATCCTGGAGCTCTAGCAGCTGTGGGCATCTCCACTTCGCATGCAGGACTTTGCCAGCATAGTTCCGGGGAAGAGGCAGGGCTGCCTCGTGCTGCTGGTGCCACGGTTATGGCCTTTGCCACTCACCTAATCCAGTCGGAGGACTGGACAGCCAATTGGCACATGGTCAGGCGGTGCCGGCTTGAGACCAAACCCTGCAAGAGAGGATGGTGGAGGAACAGTTATGGGAGGCAAGCTTCGTGCCCTGGCCAGCCTTGCAGACCTTCCCAGGGCAGAACTTTGGCTTCGCTCAGATGAGACAGGCCAGAAAGAATTGTTCCTGCCCACAAAATTTTACTTAAGCTCCTGTTTGCCTGAGGAGATGAGTTCCTGCCTTGCTTCAGCCCCAGTTATGCACCAGTCGGTGAAATTTGCTCAGCACCACTGCTGTCAGCCTTGTTTTGCAGTGGGACCAGACATGGGGATGGTGGTTTCTTGATAAAATTTCTCCAGCTTTCAGGAGAGGAAGAAAGTCTCTAATACTCCTAATCTGGATCTCCCCCTGTCCCAGAGAGTGCCTTTAAATGTCCCTGTTTGCATCATTGCCATCCCCACAATAAAATTTGAAATCCTTCAAACAAACAAACAAACCCAATAAGATGACCACCACCATTTTGAGTGGGAATGTTTCTCTTTGCTGTCAGTACTTCGGCTGGTGGTAAGGTCTCACTGCAGTTTTTATCTTAAGAAGAGTGGTTTCATCTTCTCTCTCCTCTCAGAGACTTTCCGTGGTCAGAAGCTGCCCTGGGCAGAGCAAGTGCATGAAACAACAATGGATGCAGGCAGCACTGCTCAGTGCTCACCTCTGGCTTCAGAGATACCATTGCACATAGGACGCAGAAAGGGAAAAGCAGGATGACCCACCGTCTTCCCGTAGGAGTCGTGCACAGGCGAGACAATGCCACCGATGACAATGAAGCGTCCAGTCTTGTGCAGGTAATCCCGGGCTCGCTCTGAAGGAGGAAGACAAGGAAAAGGGTACAGGGGTATTCAGCTGGACCCACCGACCCTGCAATGCCCTGCTGCTGCCCATCAGCTTTGCCCAACACCCATGGGCTCATTCATCCCAGCTCAAGCAGTGCCAGGTGGGGAAGGCAACCAAGGGAAGGGCATGGACCCTAGGAACCCCCAAGCTTTTTGGGAAGGAGGATTTGGTGGAAGAAGGCAGATCTTTAGCAAAAGGTAAGTTACATTCAGACCCCAAATCACCTTCAGCCACCTCACCAGGGCACGTGAGGGGCAGCTGAAGGCCCGCACCAGCGATGAGAGTTGCTCAGCAGAGACGTGCTCTTCTGGCAGCACGGGAGCAGCCAGACTGAGCTCACGAGGTGAGGTGTGAAGCTAGTTCGTTCACTGCCTGCAGACAAATTCTTTCCTTTTTATTTTTCTTTGCCACTATGTCCACCCTTTCTCTCCCCAGGACTTCTCCCTTCCTCCCCTGCTACAGTTTCCAAAGCCAGCCAAAAGCTTTCTTAGCAGACGGAAGGAGCCTGACAGCTCTCCTAGCCTTGAGCATCACTTAGGGCAAGGACCCCTTAGATGTGGGCAAGGTTAAAACACCAAGAGCATAACAAAACTCACTGCCACCACTGGGCTGAAAGGACAACCCCATGGTTTTATCAGCAGAAAACCTTTTGCCACCTCATGTGTTGGCAGCTGGCTGTAACTCTGCAGGAAGACGTCAGTACAGACTGGGGGTGGATGGATTAAGAGCAACCCTGCCGAGTAGGGGATACTGGTGGGTGACAAACTGGACATGAGCTGGCAATGTTTGTTTGCAGCTTAGAAAGCCGACCGTTTCCTAGGTGCATTGCCAGCAGTGTGGCCAGCGGGTCAAGAGTGGGGATGCTCCTCCTCTACTCCATTTTCATGAGACTGCATCCAGCTCTGGGGTCCCAGTATAAGACAGACATGGACCTTTTAGAGCAGATCTGGAGAAGGCCATGGAAATGGTCAGAGGGCTGGAACACCTCTGCAGTGGAGAAAGGCTGAGAGAGTTGGGGTTGTCAGCCTCAAGAAGAGAAGGCTCCAGGGAGACCTTGTTGTGTTGGCTTATAAAATAAATTGGAGACTTTTTACCAGGACCCGTAGACACAGGACAACTCTTTTAAACTAACAGAGGGTAGATCTAGGGTAAATATAAGGAAGACCTTTTTTTTTACAGTGACGGTAGTGAGACACTGGAAGGAGTTGCCCAGAGAAGTTGTGGATGCCCCATCCCTGGAAGTGTTGAAGATCAGGTTGGACAGGCTTTGAGCAACCTGATGAAAGACATCCCTGCCCATGGCAGTGGGGGGTTGGACTAGATGATCTTTGAAGGTCCTTCCCAAGCCAATCCGTTCTGTGATTCTAAGATGTGCTGTTGGTTGACAGACTAAATAAGAATTGCCATCACTCACAGGGGTGCTTAGCCTGGATGGATCCCTGCCACCCCCACTGCAAATCCTACACTTCATGTGTGCTGTTTTGGAAATGCTGAAGGGTTCATCAGGAGGAGCACTGCACCAGGACCAAGATGCTCGTCACCATCTGCTCCCTCCTGGAAAGCGCTGGGATGCTGCAGGTGAGCTCACCACCTCTAGCTCTAACTCTGCTTGCTCCCTCCTTGCTCTAACCCTGCTTGCTCAAGCTCTGCTCACTCCCTGCTTGATCCAACTCAGAGAGCAGCTGTTGGGAGCTGCTGCTGTGAGATGAAGCCCTGGCAGAGGAGAGGAAATATTTGTCTGAGAGCACATCACAGCAGGATGGGGGGGAGCCCTTCCTGCATGCACTTGGGAGTGGGGAGCTCAAATGCCCTATGTATGGGCTCCTGGGGTCTACCCTGAGTGGTCTCAGGCAGACAGATGGAGATGTCCTGTCAGGGAATGGCAGCTCCACTGCAAGAGCAATGGTCACGGCATGGTTCCTGCCATGGCTGCCAGATGATCCCCAAGGTCTCACTTGCTTTTGGGCACTTCTCCCTGTACCATTTTTCCCTTCTTTCCTTGGACTGGTCCTGATACAGCCACCCATCCTGCTTCGTACCAGCCTGCAGGCAGGGCCATCTCAGGCTTTGGGCAATGGCTAATTATGTCCTCCCCTTCTAGAAACCTCTCTGCTCATGCCTTATAGGGTTGCACCCATCTTTATCATGGCTCTGCCTCAGGGATGCTGTTATCTGCTGATGCACCTGGCTCCCCCACCTTCAGCCCTTTCTCCTCAAACTCTTGTTGCTCCCTGCAACATACCAGTCGCATCATCCTTGGGGCCTTCCCCAGGTCCCCTTCCCACGGCACTTGCCACCCATGCCCTGGCAGGTCCCTCAGCAGCTGCACAGCTCCTACACCGCTCCCTCCCTCTGTCCACGCCACGCTTTGCCCATGTCCCACAGCGCCAAGAGACTTCCCAGAGCCCCTCCAGCCTGATGCACAGTCTCAGGCTGGTATTTCCAAATAGTGACACTCGAGGATAAAAATGCTGATGAAGGGTTCCTACACCACATCCAACCTCGCTATTCCAGAGCACACACATTTGTGCCCTGATGCTTCTCTGAATGTGCTCTCAGAGAAGAAAAGAGGGTTTCTCACCAATGCTGGAGATGGGAAGTCCCATCTTTTCATGCTGCAGCAGCAGTAACTCCTGCCCTCTGAGCTTTTGCAGCTATATAACCCATCTTTACTTGAGTTCTCCCTGGGTGCGTTGCAACCACCTTGTCCCCCAGGCACAATGTGTCTGCGCATGAAGCATGGACCCACAAATCTGGGAGGCAGCCTAGCAAAAAGCAGGGAGGAAGAGGGTGGGAAGTGCGAGTGTGGGGCAAGTCAGAGGGGGGGTGTAGGGGGGTGTGGTGGCCACGGTCTGGCTGGCCCTGTCTCCTCTGCTGAGCATGGGGAGGGTAGTTGAGGAGTGCACAGGGCAGCAGTGCTTACACCAGCTATTGAGACTGTAGAAAGACAAAAAAGGTAGCAAAGGTAAAAGCAAAAAGGGAGAAGAGGTTGATAATTCAGTAGAGAATGCCTTTTTTCACTGCCCCAGGGGAGAGGGAGCAGCCCTGTCTCAGACATTTGCAGAGAGCCTTTCCCCTCTCCCCCTCCCACCTCACCCAGCCCCAGCTGGCACCCACTAAAACTGATGCAAAACTCTCCAGCCTGTATGGGATGGCTCCTGCTTCCCTCAGTGGTATATCTGCATTATTCCTTTGAAATAAGCAGCAAAGCTAGCTCTCCTGCCATGTGGGGAGATGTTTCCCCACCCCAGCCACTCAGTGTGGCATCGGCTGGTGGGGGCGGGGGGCCCACCTGCCCTGCAACCCCATCTTTGCCAAAGCAGCCACATTCCCATTTTCCCTCCAAAAGAAACTTTCCCAAAGAGAAATAGGAAAAAAAGAGGGGAAGGAGAACAACCAGTGTTTGCCAGATGCAAGCACAGTCATGATGGGCACAAGGAGGAACACAAGCAGACAAGGGATGCTGAAGCTGCTGTGCTGAACTGGGGCTCCTGGGCTTTTACTGGCAACAGAAACACCTCGCTGTCCTGCTGTTGGTTGAAAATTAGCCATGGCCTGCTAGTACTATGAGGGTAACACTGGTTGGGTTTGGGCATGTGGGAGCAGCGTCTGAGCCCTGTGCCACAGCTCAGCATCATGGACAGGTAAGAGACAGCTTGGTGAGTCCAGATGTGGGGAAAGGGGCTTTTTGATGAGTACATCAATGAGTATATTTTTTCTGCACACTTCCCAGTCAAACAATCCTCTCTGGGTGGCGTGGATGGGGTTGTGTTGTTTAGGAAAGAATCATTCTCCCAGCCGTGCATCTCTGCTGCTCCCATCCCCTCGCTCCTGCTCTGCTTCACGGCAAAAATTCAGTGCTAAAATTATTTGAAAGCTCCCTTGCAATGGTGTAGGATCTATAAGGAGCCTTGAGTACATCAAGGGAGGTGAGAGGGGCTGAGCAGGGCAGGGAGGTAGGGATGTCAATAAAGAACCACTTGGGCAAAATTATTTTCTTTTTCTTCCAAATTTTGAAATTTCTACTAGGAAATATCATCGAGCTATTGGTTCAGTTGAAAGTCAGTTAAGGAATTATAATTGCCATGGACTTTTTTTTACCCTGAGGTCATTGAGCAGCCCCAGGCTCCCGTAACAGTCTGTGGGAAGTTTGCCAATCTCAACAAAATCTCTTCCTCACACCTACCCGAAATTCTTCCCCTGGTTTACTTCCTAGGTCTTGTGCCCTGGTCATGCCAGCCCTCGGACGGAGAAAGACGAGCTTAATTCATTCGATCAGATGTACCAAAAGTTTCACTCCCTGCCCTCAAAATCCTGAGCTCAAAAGGGTTAATTGACAGTTTTGTTCGAACTATACCTTTTCACCCTTTGTGAAAGCTATGGCTGGCTGTGCTCCAGGCGGTACCTGGCAAAGCATCCTATGAGAGAGCGCGCACAGAAAAAGCAATATTCTTGGGGATTTTTTTGCATGGGCAAGGAAGTTTGAGGTTGAACCGGCATCATAAATTAAAGCCCAAAACTCCATGGGCGGTTGGATTCCCTTTGCAGCCCACCATGACAGCCCTCTGTAACCACATCTCCAGAAAGCCAGATGTGCGAAAAAATCCCCTTTCTTCTCCGTTCTGCGTTTTAAAGAAGAATCGGGGAAGCATCAGCACTTCTCCCTCTCCAACCCTCCGTGCTCTCTTAATTGATGCTACTGGTTTCATCAGCACCTTCAAGGTTAATCACTCAAGAGGGAGAGAAAAAAAAGCTTTTTTTTCTGATTCTGATCTTTCTGGCAATTTTCACACAAACCCTGTCCTGGAACCTCTTCTAGATTAAAAAAAAGGATTGAAAAGGACTGATTAAAAAAAACCCAACACACCTTTTCCAGCAGAAAACAGCTCATCTCCTACAAACGCAGGCAAACGGAGCAAACCTGTATCATTCTTGTGACTGCAAGCAGAAAAAGTATTTGCCTCTTTCTACAGCAAGGCCAACAGCTTCAGTGGGACAGATTCTGTGGGATGCTGATGTGCCATTGGCTTCGCAGTGTGCATGAAGGGGTGTGCTGCTGGGAGGGGATGGATGTTACTGCTCTCCGAGTCACCATCATCAGAAGTGTTTGTTTGGTTTTTGACCTGAACAATATCATTTAGAGAAACCTACAAAACCAATGCTGCTCTCCAAAATATACATATGAAAGTTGGGGGTCTGCATTTTCACGAGTTTGTTGCCTACATCAGAAATAGCAAGCAACTTAAATATGTATGTGAAAAAATTATTTACTGACTATTAAATGTCTGCAAGGGAAGTATTTGGGTAAACATGCGGGATAGGAAGCAGTAGTAGCGTGTAGCAAACAGAGGGCTGAGTCAGGAATGAAAAGCCCCACCTTCTGGTTCTGTCTCGCCTATGCCTTGCAAATCATCTCTTCACATCCCAGAGTGGTTCATTCTCACCTGGTTTTGGGGCAGAGCAGGTCTGTTTGCTTGCAGAGCTGCATGTGTCGGGCAGCTCTGCCCACCGGCTCATGGCCATGTGGTCTCACTTGTTTGTGTAACCCTCAGCTAAGCCACATCTTCACAGCCCTCCACTTCAAAGAAGCAGCCTTTAAAAAGATTACGTTTTCTTAAATGACATCTCAAATCCCATTTGGGAAGGAGCTGTACCACTAGTGGAGCCAGCACCAGGGTGGGAGCAGCCACTCTCACTGCTGGGATGGTGGCAGAGGGCTCAGGGCTGGTAGCACCACGGCTTCAGCATTAGTCTGCAGCAGCTAGATGCATCCGCACTGCAATCGTGATGATGTGTTTAAAAGTTCTTTTTTTTTTTTTTTTTAGACTGAATCTTCTTAGACTGGCATACTCTTCATTGGCTAAATGGAGACAGCGACAGGCAGCCGTAGCCAAGCCTGTCTGAACACGTTAGCTTCACTGGGCTTTGAGTCTCATCCTCTGCACAAGGCAAGACAAAACTTCTTTTGACTCTTGGGAGAGACCTCGGGGATGTTGGTGGGTTGTTCCCCACTCCGGACTGAGGCCGCAGTGCCTCCTGCCATGGCATGTGCTCCTCGTCTGTGCAGGAGGAGGTGTGCACTTCAGCATCTTGAAACAATGGGTGATCAGCGACACGGCTCCGTGTGAGGAGCAACTAGGAGTTTAGCAGCAAAGGCAAGGATACGGGACGGAGGTTATGGCTGGCACAGAAAGGGCAAAGAGGGTGAGTCTCCTGTTCTCAGGTGTCCTCCTGTCCTTGCGTCTTCCAACCCAAAGAAAGCAGGGCTGTACGTGATCTGGGGCTAAGCTGAGGAGCTCCACAGCCAAGAACAGCACTTCTGGGTCATTCTTCTGGGTTTCTGGTCATTCTTCTGGGTTTCTGATCATTGTTCTGGGTTTCTGGAAGCAGGATGCTGGGTTTGTTGGGTCATTGCTTTGAACTGTGGTGGCTGCTCTGATGTTGTGGTGCTTCCTCAAAACCCCTCAGGTTCATGTCCTCAGAAAAGACCTTTTTTTATGAAATTTGTTGCAATTTTCATGCAAAATTTACTGTTTGTGGGGACCAGGTTCGTGGTGTCCCTGTACACAGGGCTAATGCCAAAGACACTGCGGTAGCTTTGCACTCCTTTTCTCAGCTGTACTCCTTACAATCAGTCATCTGCACAGTTCCCAACCTTCCCAACCTGCTTGTGCAAAGATTTTTGCCTGGAAAAGTGTAGATTTTGGCCTTAAAAGCAGCCTCTCTGCTGGTTTGTTAGATTTCTGGACCATTTGTTGTCATTGAGCTAAGATTTCCATCACAACTTCCCAGCCCTTTTCCAGCCCATTTCTTGCCTGTTGAATACCTGTGATGTCCAGAGACCATGCTGGATCCCAGAAAACACCCTCAAGTATTTTCATGTTTCAGTGCTTACAACACCAATGCAAGGATACTGGGTTGGAGGAGAAAAGCTCATTTCTTTTCCGGTGTAAATTGCCCTTAATGCTCCAGACAGCCTTGCATGGCTTTTAAACATTGTTGACATAAATAAACTACCACTGATGGACCCTGCCAAGACGTGCATTAGCCCACTGGCAGTGTGCTTGTGCGGTGGAGAGCTTTCAACTGCGGCTCCCCGGCTCCATGCCTCCCAGCACGGCCCCTCTGCGGTGACCGGGGATTGACTTTAGCCTTGCTATATTGGTAAAGGAAGGGACAGGGTGATACCTGAACCTTTCCCAAGCACAGATGACACCTCCCCGCTGCCCCGGCCCAGCTTTGCCGCCTTCCCTGCAAATGCACTTCAAATATTTTTGGCTTTACTGCTTTCCTGTGATATGATGGTGAGGAAAGGCAAATCAGAAGATATGGTCCAGGGCTAGAAAAATGGTAAGTGGCGATTTTGTCCATATTGCATGAAAAAAAATAAATAGCATCCTGCTTTCCCATTAGGAAATCAGTGCTTATTAAGAGATGGTTCTTTTTGGTGGTTCTCACTGAGTATATTTAATCACAATGTTTTGGCTACTCTGGCACTGCTCCATCACCTAAACTGATGTTAATGAAATCAAATATTCCTCGTGTTCAATTTTTCAAGGTGTAATTTCAAATTGTATTTGCTTTGCCTTTGTACCTGTTTCAGCCACACCCCTTGAGAATTCCTTTTTCCTTTTTTTTTTTTTTTTTTTTACAGAAGAATGCCACAGGCCAGCCAGGTGTCCTTCTCACCGCAGGGGATTGAAGATGCAGCCCACTCATGCTCTGTGCCAACCCTCCAAAAACAAACAGAAGGTAGCAGGGAGTCAAAGTTTTGCACAATCTTAATCGCTCTTCCCCGAGAGCCAGGGCAGCAAAGGGTGCACAGCCACAAGTGATGGAGACGGCAAAGTCATTCCTCAGGTGCCTCATGAGCAAGGCAGGCACTTTCCTGCTGTCTAAAATACCTGCTCCTGCAGGGGAGAGTGACCCAGATATGCCAGCACACTTTGTTTTATTCTCGAGCCAGCAGCACTTGCTAGGACCTAAATGTTGCTTCTTATCCCGAGCCCAGCTCAGGCAAGGAGCCAGCAGTTATTCTCAGTCTAATTCAGAGTGTGTATATATATTAAAAAAAAAACCTCCAAAAAAACAAACAACCTCACCTCTGAATGCCAAATCAGGGATGTGTTCATCAGAAATGTGCTCATCTCAGAGCCCAGCTCTTCTGCCTGTCCCAGGGCCACTTTCTCTGCCCCAAGCAGTGTCTTCACCCACCCATCGCCCACAGCCACACCTTGGGGAAGGCACTGGCACCTCCACTCCCTGGACTTCCTGCGAAGACAAGATGATATTTCTACTACAAGAAGAAGCCCTGACTGCTCCTCAAGGGAGGTTTCCCTTTTGGGAAGAAGCAGGAGGAGGGACAGAGAGTGGTGGTTCATCACTGGGTTAACTTTTCCCAAGGCAAGCCTGAGGAGATCCCAGTGAGTACCACTGACTCAAACAGCCCGTCCCACCTCAAGCTCAGTGCCTCTTAGATAATCTCAGTCAGATTCCCAGCACTTTTGGTTGGTAGAAAAATCCCATTAAGCCCCCTAATGCTTAATGATTTTAATCTCTGAGCTAATTGCTCTGTTACACATTTTCCCCGGCATCCCATCAGTCCATAGCTGCACCCAGGCATTGTAGAAGTAACAAATTTGGAAGGGACTTCCACGCTGATTGGCTTCAGTCATTGCTGCACATTTGTTTTAACAGTTTTTATAAGCACAAAAAAGCATTAGCTGCCAAATACCTTGAAACTCGTGGTGGCAGCAGAGGCTACAAAAGGCCCCAGAGAAGTGATGCTTCAGCACTTGACCCTTCTACCTCCCAGCCCACCCAGGCCCCCCACCAGCATCCAACTCCAACAGCCACCCAAGGTGATGACTAACAAGACTCATGCTATCACCATCTGTTAACTGCTCACTGCTTCATGGCAGAAAAGTGAAATTAAGTGTTTAAAACAAACCAAAAAAACCCCCAGCGGTTGAAGACTGAGTCACAGAGAGCTGACCTAGAAATAGCAGAGCAATTGCTGGTGACCGAACAAGACAGGGCCTGGGCAGAGGACCTGGCTGTTCCCAGGTGGTTGGGATTTCTTAGATGAAGTTGTAGAGGAACAGCCTATTTGATACCACTGAAATTTAAATTTAAATTGAAGGCATCCTATTTTTCCCCTCTTTTTTTCAGAACTGAGTTCTGCAAGGGGCGGTGCACGTGAGAAAGCACACAGGAGCCCAGGACGAAAACCTCCAGGTCCCAGAGCTTGATAAGAAGCATCTGAGGAGGAGCCTAACAAAGCAACCCAGACCAAAGTGCTTTTTCCCGCAGGAGCATTCCCACCCTGTGGTGAAGCATGTGGGAGCAGGCAATGCCCAGCAGGTGAGCGACACAAGGACAAGTATGGGGAGCTGCTGCTTGAGTTGAAGCTGCTACCAGCTTCTCCCAGCAGGGACTGGACCTTCTTTTCTGTCAGGCAGGTGATCAGCACAGTGCTGGCACTCTCACTGTTTCTAAGGAGAAACGATATGATTTATTGCCTAGAGATCTCTGTCCTGATGTCACAGGGAGAGGAGGAATGTGCTAAGCACCTTGCTGGGTTGCACCTGAAGGAAGGGCAGCTGCATCCTGACAAAGCGGACCACCTTCCACCCGGTGTTTGTCATCCAGCGCTGCTGCCTGGGCATCTCAGTGGTCTTGGGGCTGGCAAGGAGAGGGGAAGCATCTTAAAGCACCAAAACACCTTGCTTATAAGTAAGTCCTCAGAATAGCTCTCTAGGTAAGACGAGTGCCTGTACACATGGTGCTGAGGTGAAAAGTGAGAGATCATATACCTTTCCTTGACTGGTGCATTAGCTGGTCATCCTGTAAGTCAGCAAGATAATGCTGTACCATGGTGCGTGGTAGAGGGGAGCTGGTTTGCCTCTTCTGGTGTAGGTTTTTCCTTGGTTTTTAGAGAGAAATGTGTCAAAACATGCATTTGCAGTGCTTGGTGTAAAGTATCTCTCTGAGCCCTGAGATTTATTTAAGTACAAACAAGGGAGTGAGCATCACTGCAGCTGGACTGGGCAGAAAGCAATTGGAGTGATTTTGGCTGAAATCTATCTCTCCCATAGGGATTTTGAGGCTAACAGCTCTTCAGCTGGTATAAAGTGATGTAACCGTGTTGCCTGCAGTAAGGTGACATCAATTTGTGGAGCGAATTTGGCCAGGAGCTGGTATTCTGAGGCTGTATCTCAGTCTGATAAGAGTCTAAATACCAGGAGCAAAAATAAATTGTTCAGCACGCAAAGGGGAGGGTGTTCCAGATAGTCCTGACTGCTCTGTTTTGAAACAGCTTTTATCACCCTGTGCCCACAGATCGTGTCAAACAGGACAAGGGACCTGGCGAATATTTTCATTATCCTGCCGTGGTCCTACATTTTCCTTCCATCAGGAAATGGTTGGTATGTCTGAAGTAGGACAGACACCTCAGTGCTTATCCCTGGAGAGGTCCCAGTCCCCATCTCCACCAGCCACAGCCTGGGAAATCAATGTCACTAACTGTTTTTTTAATAAAAAACAGAGGGAGAAAAAACCCTCACGGATTTCCATGCTTGTTTCCCACTGCCCTAATTTCCCCATGCAAGCACTCCGTTTGTTTTTATTTCCAAGCTGTTGTAGCACATCAAAGGCTGTGCTTTGTACGCCCTGGTGTGTGCAGCACTGCTCCTTCGGGCTGGCACACGGCAGGATCGCAACCCTGCCAGGAGAGGAGGATTTACAGTCCCTGACTCCCCACAGAGCAGAAAACTTCCCACCTATGGAATGCAGAAAGACTGGGGGACTGCTGGTGAAGTCATGGGGTGGCAGAGGCAGCCAAGGGAGGAGTTCAGCCTAGTGGTGACACCAGAAGTATGACACATTCCCATTACGGCAGATGTGTCTAGCCTGGCTGCAGGGCTCAGCGAAACCCCCCCTCTTTGCAGACCTATTCCCAAGACCTCATTTCCCCCAAAAGAAGCATCGCCAATGTCTTTGCACAAAGCAAAGGCACCAGAAGCAAAGATTTGCCTTTCAGCATCCCCAACCCAGCTCGTGAGATCTCACTGGGAAAACCAAATTTTTTACTTCTCTTGCCAATAAACCTGTGCAAAATGTGATCTCCTCAGGGAAGGATAAGCTCAATTAGTGGCTGTGGGATTTTCAGTGAAAGTAGAAACCTTTGTGGAGCAGGGGCTGAGCAACTCCTTCCTTGCCTGGCTCAGAGACAAGCTCTCCACCCATCCAGCGGGGAGCTCCTCTGCCTTTGCCTCCTGCGCCAGCTCCAAAACAGACATCCCAGTTCATCTCCTCCTGGGGCAAGTCCTATATAGTGGTTCTTAAAAATACATGTTCCTAGATACTTTAGATTTTTTTTGTTCCCAAAATATGGATTAGCAGTTTGCTGCTGGTATGACCAAGCTACATCCAGCAGCTCAGGCTTACTGAAGGAAACCTGTTGACGCTGGAAAGGGAGAGGAAAAAAAAAAATGTGCTCCCAACCTAGGTTGTCTTCTCCAGGTGTGACTGCACACAATCAACATGTGCAAGCAATGCTGCTTTGGGGACCAGACCTTTTCCCTGGTTTGTTTTCAGGGCTGTGAGGGGCACTACAGACTTTGCCTGGCTTTTTCCATGCAGGCCACCCTGAAAATCCAGCCCTGCTTGGCTGGGAACCAGCGGCACCATAGCAGCACTTTGATTCAAGGGTTATACATACTAGAGAGTACATGTTCATCTCTAAATCCAGAGGTGCCCTGGCTTTATTTCCATCTTAGGCTGATTTTTGTGTTGTAGAGGTAGTTGGGTCTTTCTGCAGCGGCTTTGGGCTCCCTGGTCCCACTTGGAGGTTAGGGGTAAGGTTAGGGTTAAGGTTACTTGTGCTGCAGTCCACAGCTGGACTGTTACTGCTTGCCCCTCACAACCTGGCCTCAAATGGTGCGACATGATTTCAGACCCATCTTTGATGCAACTCCATGCCTCCTTCTGCAGCCCAGGGGACACCTCGCAGCGCCCCTGTCTTCCTACCAGAAAGGATTTTGGAGCCCAGAGCATGCAGGGCTGAGGACATCTATTTTGGGCCAGCTGCTGCTCAGACGTACAAAGATCAGCCTAATCACAAGCCACTCCTACTCGTGTCCCATGTCACTGCAATATCTGACACAAACCCACAGCAGCCTGGCAGGGAAAGCTGAGCCGTGTCGCCCCCACCCTGCACCAGCCGCGGGAGATTAAGTGACTTTCCCAAGGTCACATGAGCTGCCACTGCTGGGGTGCAGCTTTTGGCTAATCGACACTCTCAGCATTTCATGGGCTGCTATTAAAAATATCAGAGCAGACAGTGCAGGAGGTGTGAGCATCTTAGAGAGCACCAACAGTTCTTAAATAGAAGTGGAGCCCCTGTTTATTTCTTGAATGAGGTTGTAGGACTGGATTTCTCACTGCCAGGTTTGTTTACAGTTGGTGGAAGTAAAAGAACATACATGGCACGTTTTGGAAGGTGGCATTATCATAGAGACAATGTAATGCCTCACAGACCATAATAAATACTGCTAAATATTTAAGAGGTTATAAATATTTTAAAAGAATCCCTGAGTAGTTCTTGATGGAGTTTAATCTGGTGTTAGGGAAAACTCCTCTTCTCTGTGTGTCATAAAGAGGAGATGAGATGCTTGAAATGCAGGAAGTTGGTGATAAAGGCTATGGAAAAAGGAGTCTGTATGGAGTGCAGTGATGGGAATGTGACATGAACAGACATATAACAGCACCCACAAGAGCCATGGGTGCTACAGTCCTACCGCTGCTGTGCTGTTCTCCCAGCACAGCACCCAGAAAACTGCAGTTTTGGCATGTTTTGGGTAAGTGCTAGGAGAGGAGGTGTGGTGGTGACTCGCCCTCCTCGGCACAAGGCTGGTCTGGTTTTGCTGTCTGCCACTGCTTGGAGCCAGGAGCACTTGGCCAAGCTGGGCATGTCTTGCCCTTCCAGACCCCTTGCACCTATGAAAGATTTTGGCTGTTTGCTGTGATTTCAGCAAACTGGGTGTCAGTGGAAGCTGCTCTGTGGTGTTGCAGAGCTCAGTTAGAACTAACTTTAAAAGCTGCTGAGAGGTGAGCACATATGCTAGAACTTCCTATGTCCAGTAAATGACCCAGGCTCTTACAAGTAACGTCTGTCTTGGCTCTGCCCTGGGTCGGATCCTTCCTGCTGCCACTCTGCCTGTGCTGCCTGTGCTCCCTGAGCACCACTAATGCCATGCGGAGCAAAGCTGGGGCTGAATCTGGTCCTCCCTCTCTGTCATGTCCTCCCAGAGTCCCATTATCCAACCCTCGCTCCATCGATTGCTCCAGCTAATTACGCATTCAGATTTCAGCCTGGAGATGAAATGGAAACACGAGGCAGCCTTGCAGAGGCCTTGACTTCTTACTCACATTGCAGACGGCAGTGGCAAAGCCTCTCTTGAGCTCCTGATGAGCTTTTGCTAGATGAGGTGGGGGCGGAATTTTGCTTCTGGTCATTTGCAGATATATTCATATTTAAGCTAAAGGGAAAGGGCAAGTTGTCACCCTGCTCACCCATTTCTCCCAGCTCTGTCCCAGGCAGCAGTGCTCTCATTAAACTGCTCTGTGGTTCAGTCATATCAACAAAATAAGAAAAAGTGATTCTTGAAATTCAGGGTATTAAAACAACACAGCATAAACTAAAGCCTCAGCTCCTGACTTTTCCTCCCTCTTTACTAATAAAACTTCATCCCTTTATCTCAAAAACCTATTTATGTGATGCAGCAGACCTCAGTACTGCTCCTTTTGAAGGACTGTGGTGAATAATCAAAGAGAAGCCTGCTGGGATTTTTAATTGCACACATTTTCTTAAGAAGCCATGCAATAGAGAGTTTTACTTCTGATGGCAGAGTCCTTTTTCATTGTTTTCCATCAGAAACATTTTTTACCCAACTGTTGGCTGGGATATAAACTCTTCAATGACAGATGCACATAGGATATAGGGAAAATTTAATTTTAATCAGACAAAAAGAGTGGGGAAGGGAAAAATAGTGGAGATTTGCTGAACTTCAAGATTCATCCTGTCTGCGAGCTGTATTTTTTTGTGCAAGTCCAGGTCCTGGCACTGTTTGCTAGCAAATACTTGACAATGCCCCCCCCCCCAAAAAAAAAAAATTTAAAAAGCAGGTTATGGAGTGAAATAGCAACCCTTTCCTTGGGGGCCACCCGAACTGTGGCCACTGAACATCCGCACGGGCCTCCATGTTGCTGGATTTTGTGGGCACTGTGCAACCAGAAGAGGGGAAGGACAGCTTGAAACCTTCCTCTGCAATGGCAGTGAGATCCCCAGTAAAGCTCTGCTAATCAAAGGCTAGTGAGCAGAGGTGAAAAGGGGATGGAGACGTGTCAGCGAGGGTTAGGTTTGCTCGGTGACCCAAGCCCCAGAGATGAAGCTGTGTCAGGCTGCTCTTAGAGCTTGGCAGAAATAAAACTGCGTTCGAGGAGCAAGGCTGTTTCCTTGAAGCCAGAAGTTTACATGGGAAAGGATGGGTTGTGAGGAATTTCAGAACTTTAAAAAGGTGAGAAAAAATGTCTAATGTGCTAAGATGGGTAATGTGGGCATTTGCAGGAGCCCTTCTGCAATTTAAGAAAAATGAAAACAAAGAAATCAGAAAACAAAACAATATCAAAACACCGTATCTTGATACCTGATACGAGTCACTCTCGACCTGATACCATCTCTCCCCAGTAAACCCCTCATGTTTCAGTTTGCAGAAACCATCAGCTCAACCCTCCGATTCTCATGTATATCCACAGGACAGGACAAACCCTTTCCCCCAGAGCTCTGAAGGAACTGACTTAACATCTCCTTTTCACCTCTGGCAGTTTGTTGGCTCCCTCTCCAACCCTGAAACACCAGGAGGGGAAACCAAGCAAACCCTGGAGCCTCTGACCTTGCACGGTAATGCCTTTAATCCCAGCATTTTACTGAATATGCCTTCAAAATGAACTATGGGGTTTTTTGATTGAAAAAATAGTCTTTCTACCTTGCTCTGCACCAGATCAGGCTTCCATGCATTAGGAGGGCTGCCTGGCTCAGATTTTGCTTTTGACACTGGTTCACTGGCTTTCATCCTTAGGGTGGCATTGCTTGCACGGGAAGGAAGATGTAGGCAAACTGCAGTGAGGCCAAGATGGAGGGAGAAGTCCTTTAGGCAGCAAATCCCGCGGCCATCGGTGCTGTGCCACTCTGCGTGTCCTCACCACTGAGATGCTGAAGCCAGCATGGGGATGTCTGGGAGGTTCCCCTCCCGCGCCAACTGTAGAAGAGGAGGGTTAAGCACCTCCCCTGTGCTCAGTGTTTTTCCGAGTGTC
>NW_010233164.1:0-3445 GCF_000690775.1 Eurypyga helias | reverse complement strand
GAATTTGTGTGTCTGCTGGCCGTGCCGGCCGGGTGAGCAGTTGGGCTCCCTGGCACTGCACAGTGGTTGGGGTTTCATGTGGCTTTAATGCAGGACTTTGTTTGGAAACTTATTTTTCTCCAGTTATTAAGACTTCTTGTATGGGATCTGCCTTTCCTTCTCTGTGTTCCTTTAGGATATAAAGGAAATGGAATTTCATTTCAGACTGATGTTCACGTCAAGTTTTAGAAACAATCTCTGCCCTCTTCTCTCCTCCTGCCTTCCTTTCCCCCAAATTAGCATCCAAAACTGTTTCTCATAGCCACATAAAGCTGGAAGATACAACTCAAATTTGTGACTCAGAACATACGTATATGTCAAAGCACATCTGATACCACAAATAACTCACAGTGTTTTCAGGGCTATGTGGGTGTTTGTCTCAACCCCGTGGTTATGGATGGCTGTACAGAACCACATCTCACCTACTTTTTTATTATATGCTATATATCTTAAGTTAATTATTAATGTACATGTATGCTATTTGTTCTATATACACAGACACAACTCAGCCTCATTTGGTGAGCCTCATTGACCCAGGCTTGCAGCCTGCAGAGGACAGAGCCCTGTTGCGGTAAGTTCAGCTCTACACAGATGCGAGGGTCAGCAGTGGGTTGCAGTTGCATGTCTGGGTTGTAACAAAAATCTCAGCTTTCTGGAAACCCAAGGATAATGATGATCATGAGTCCTAAATTCACATGATTGGTGGAAAAAACAACCTAGTGGGAACCTTGCCCCCTCTAAAAGAGACTTCCAAATAATCAACTAATTTCCTATTCAGGCAGAAATCCTGAGGGAAAAGGTTGGCTTTTGGCCTGAATAAAACATGATAAGATCCATACTGAGAAAAATTATGGTTGGCATACAATGGTATGTCTACAGTGGTATACCATTGCAAATCTTATACTTCCTTTCAGCTTAATTAGTGCCATGTGTTAAATAGATAAATTGTATCTCTCTATGTTAAGCAAAAAAAAAAATCTTCCTATCAGGCTCACAAAGCCCAAATATTTGTCTGAAAGATAAAGACAATATTTTTGCACAAATTCAGCTGTTTGAAATACAACATTTACAGGATGGAGTACTGTTTTGGTTGGACTCGTATAGCACAGATTTTGGTTGAGATTCCCATGGCTTCAGATGATCGGTCTTTCAGACTTGGAAGATATTCCTCAAATAAAAATGAACAGGAATTTAGAAGCTAAATTCTATGTCCTTTCTTTGTGAAAATACCATTTTTCCCTGTTGGGTATCTCAAGACTTATATTCCAGGACCTCTACAGGACATATGCATAGAAAATTTCCACATCAAGCCATCCTCTTTGAGCTAAAACATGTCTTCCTGAACAACATCTAAGTCTTGATTTACAGCTTTCAGGTGATGGAGAATCCATCAGGTACCCAAGCACCTTTTCCTGTTACTTGATTACCTTCACCCAAAACCACACACTGTATTTATAGTTTGAAGTTGTATGATATCCACACCTGCTCCTGGCATCTCACCAGTCTTTATTCTGCTGAAGAAAGGGGCACCCTTCCATCACATATCCCATATCCCTCCAACAATCAGATACTTAGAGGCCATGACCGTAACTGCTCCTTAACATTCTTAAGAATGGATCTAGACTGAGCCTCTCTAGATTCTTGCCACAAAGCCCAGTTTCTGGAGGTAAAGTAATTCTCGTTACTGTTCCACCAAGAAGGGTTTTGCTAACGCTGTACATGAAAATAATACAACCTTTCTTCTTCTGCTTGATATTCCCCTGCTTGTATCTACAAGGATTGCATTTGCTGTTTTATTTACAGCATCACACAGAGTTTGTATTCAGTGGGCTACGTACAATCGCTCCTCAGTCCCTGACACAGTCGCTCTTTGGCAGAAGACATTTGCCTGTTGTTTATATTTGATGTGCTTTCCTCCTTGCTGGACATATGACTTTGCATTTGACTTCGCTGCTTGAACAAGCCCCTTCTATCAAACAATTTGAGTCGGGAAACACAACTGATTTGTTAACATTATTAATTGTTATTCTACCCACTTTGGGGTCATTGGCACTTTTTACCAGTAGGGATTATGTATTTTCTTCCAGGTCATTGATAAAGATACTGAACAGTATTGAGCAAAATATATTTCATTGTGACTCTACTAAAAACACCCACTGCATACCAATGTCTCACTGATCCTTATTTTCTAAATTATATCTTGTTACTGATTTTTAGTCCACTGAATATAGGCCATGCCGATACTTTAAATATTATTTTTCCTAAACAAAATATAATCTAGGACTAAATAATGTGAATTACAGAAATCTGTTTTATCGATAGTCACTTCTATCAACCAAGGCCCTGTAATTTCATTTAATTATTGTTTTTATTTTTAAATAGTTCCTCTCGTTCCTTGTTTGCCATTGTTTTTATCACAGGCAATAGGATTTATTTTGAAGTTTGAGGTATACTGGTGCCCACAACTACATTTTGCAGGCACTTATGAAATGGAATAACAATGTGAACATTTGCATCTAGAAAACCATCATTTTCTAGCCTGCTGCCCAACTCATTATGATCTATGAAAACAAGGTCTGACGCAGAAATACCTTAAGCTGATTTCAATTATTTTTGCACTTAGAAACTTACGTACAGCTTTTAGAAACCCCAGGGGTGCTTCTCCAGTTGTATCACAAGACCTTCAGCATCTGCTCCCCAGCCCCAAACCTCTTATCCAGACATCCAGGATGGTTTCTCTCTCTGCACTCCAAGAAGGGCTATCAGAGGAGCTGATCGTTCTACTCCCTTTTTTTTTGTTTGTTTGGTTGGTGGTCTGCAGTGAACACTTCACCATCACAGGACTGCTCCCCCACCCCAGGTAAGTCACTGCTTGTATAGGGGTCACCAGGAATTTCGAGCTTTACCCGAACCGTCAGTATTTATGGCATGTCAGACTGCCTTTGACAGAGACTGCCCTTCCTCCATCCCACTCTCCTTCCTTCCCTCCCTCCCTCTTGTCTTGCCTGAACAAGCTGTAGCAGAGCTGCTAGCATCCCCGTCATTTGGATCATTTAATGAATGCTCGGTAATATCAATCATCTCACACAAACATTTCCGATTCTTTTGACCTATTATCAATCTAAAGGTATGATTATCAATGTAAAGGTTGGGTATTTTAATGCTTCAATTAACTGCCTATATTTTTATTCACTTCTGCCATACCTGGCTTTGGCTGCTGGATTTGGCTGCTTGGCCCGGTCCCTCCCGCCCTCCCCGGTCAGGGAGGATGTACAAGCGCTGCAGCAACCGCAGACTGGCAGACCCAACGGGCAAGCAGCAGCTTACAAATACGGCCCGGAGCCCTTGCCAGGACCGAACCCAGGGGGTTGTGGGGGCGGGAGCATGGCCAGGTGAGTGAAGACGG
>NW_010233163.1:54279-80055 GCF_000690775.1 Eurypyga helias | reverse complement strand
CCTGGCTGAATCCAGCACACTGGCAAAAGCACAAAGAAATCCAGAGGCTGGAATTTGCAGTTTGACAAATTCAGCCTTGAAGTAACACACATTCATTGTGAGCCATGAGGGCAGTTAAACGCTGCGTTTGCTACAAGGTGCAGGGTGGGACTTGCCATGGCTTGTGCTTTTTGAGGTGAAGTTGAATGTCCTTTTGGAAGCAGTTACTTTAACCTGTCTGAGAGTTTCTATGGCCCTTTGGAACACAGAGAAGTACGGGTGTGTGTTTGCCTTCAGCCCTGTGCTCAGGGCACCTCTTAGCCTTTTTCCTTTCCATGCTGTGGGCAGAACTGGGTTGCCTTCACTGCTTTCAGCACATCCATCACCCTTAAAGTCCCACCCCAGAAATTGATTATAATAAAGTCTTGTGCATCAGGACTCCAGCAAGTCACCTGCAAGCAGCAGGACGGGTTTTTCCCCGCCTCCCACCATTACCTGGCGTTATTCTGTGTTTAAGAACTGTTTACCTCTAAAGCCTGATGTATTGCACGCTTGGAAGTGGCTCTGAAACGGGGGTACCAATGCTGACTCCTGAGCCGTGTTGTTTCTGTCTGACTGACATGGCCATAGTTGTATTTGTCATCAAGTGGAGATGGGCAGAAGTCTGTCAGGTCAGACAAATGTGTGGACACCTTTCCTGGGTTGTTTATCTGCTGCCAGGACCTTACCCTGTTTCCTCCTGTTTGCAGGGTCTTTGGTATTTGATGGAGCTTTAGTTTCTGTTTATTGAGTGTTTAACTCTGGTCATCTGAGAGCTGAACTATTGTAATTTAACTGAAATTTTGGATTGAATGTAGAGCATCTGTGTGAAATGCGATAGCCTGGGGGGTAACGGAGATCATCTCACGGTCTGTTCTCTCTAGAAACCGTCAAAACTATCTCCCCGACTTTCATTGTCTAGATATTTTGATGAACAAAAATTCTCCTACAGAAAATCAGAATGCAAGTTAAATCTTTGTGCTCTGCAGGCATTAAGTGCGTGTGTTATTAACCGGTCTGTAAGCACAAATCTCTGAAAGTACTAGCGGACAGGCCATGAGCCCAAAAGGCTTTGTCTTGTGTATCATAGACACACACACGTGCGCGTGAGCACACCACTTTGGCGTGATCCCTGATAACAGAGGAGTAGGTGGGAAGACTAAGAGAGCTTCTCAAGGAAGTGCAGGCGAACACAGGAGAAGAAACTCTGGCAGTACTCACTGGTACTGCATTGTGTGTACAAATGGGAATGATCAGTGGAGACCCTTCCCCCACAAAGGCGATCTTTGAGACCTCCCGCTATGTTTTTAATGTTGTCTTTCAAAAGTTAAACACTAAGAGGAGAGTTTACTCCCAGGGTAGATCCATCACTAGGTGTGCTTATCTAGCTGTTGAGTTGCTAACAGATGTTCTGTCTGTCCTACTGGAAGAAATAAAGAAGTCTTTGTTTATTCTCATATATATAAAAATTCTAATATAAATTAGTTATCCTGAAAGCCAATATTCCTGATGCTTATTTCCATACTATTAGAATTGCAAAAAATCTGAAAGTAATATATGTCAATTAATATTAAATGTACAAACAGTTCTTTATTGAAAACCGTATTTTTCTAATCTCTCGATTGTTTTTAAAAGCATTTATTTTTATTAACTAACAAACTTGCTTTGTTGGGCAGTTCATTAGCTGTAGAAAGATTTTATTATTTGCACCAAAAGTCTGTAATAAAATTCTAGCGGTATCGTTTAGAGCTGATTTTTTCATAAAGCATTATGCATCAGGTAAATAGTCTGAATGTAAATGTCTACTTTAGGCAGGGTTCATTAACAGGTGGAAAAGATGCAATTTTCACTGGGAATGAAAAATAAAACAATGAACTGTTTCATGATATAAACATAATACAATATTTCAAACTGGCTTGTACCAAACCCTTAAGATTCTTAAATTTTAGATGTAGCTACTATTATTTTTACCCTACTGTGAACCAGTGTAAGCCAGAGTATAGTTTACAATATTCAATATAATGCAAGCGTATAATGCTGAACAGTAGATCTTACTCAGCCAGAAAACTAAAATGTTTGCTGATTTTAAGGTGTGCACGGTGAAATGGGAGCGGGTCAGGGCTCTTTCTCTAGTGAAGGTGTGTATAAACTGGGGACTCAGTTAATTCACCATGTAGTTTGGCTCGTAAGTTTTCATGGTAAAGATAAGGTATTACGGGTTCCAAGATGAGACCATTGATCCACTTCTGCACAGTGCTCAGATAATTGTTACTAATAGTAATTATATCTTACATTTACATGCACCTATATATTCGTAAGTTTCCTAGATCGTGTAGCAAGGAAAAGAAAAAAATCCTGTCCTTATGAGGTGACATCTCATGGCCATGACATATGTGCAGTAGATTTTTATGCCGGTGTTGTTTTTAAGAGGAGCTGATCAGCCTCTATTTTAAACTCAGAGAAATCTTACATTCAGTATGAAATGCCTCTGTACCATCTAATATCATAGCAAATGCCGCCAAAGGCTAGAGATAACATTTATGTGAGATTTCCAACACATCACTGCCAGAGCGAAATAGCTGGGGTAGGTATAAACTGGCTAAAGGATGTTTCTTCCATTTCCTGCAGCACAGCATAGTGGGCTATCCCAGAAGGTAGCAGAATTTGTTCTGTGCTCTCCGTTTCCTTCTTTGTGCAATTCAAGCTCAGTCTCCCATGTTGTATGTGGCAGATGGTTGTCCCTGCAACTGGTGAGTAGTGTTACCCTTCTTTGGTGGGTGGGGAGCCTGTGGCACCTAGGGTGGCTTTCTGAAAGCCATCATGTGCTAGCACCACGTGAATCCCAGGGCCAGGAGAGACCAGAGAGGAAGCTAGGAGTTCTGACCCTTAAGCCTCTGCTCACCTCTGGTGGTGCTTTCTCTAAGAACTATGTGTCTCTCTCCATAAAATACGAAAGGCCCCAGTAGAGGACTGAAAACCTTGCTGATACTCCCACTCAAAACCTATTGAGACCAAGGACTTAAAAGCTTCTAGCAAAATTTGCTTTGTGCTGCAACCTGAGCATATGTTCAGCTTGCCTGCTGGGAAAGAACTTTCTCCTGAAATTCAGAAACTTTGATTACTTATTCTCTGAGTTGAAGAGGTGTCAAAGACAGGAAGAGATGGACCAGATTTAGGATTTGTCCTCCATCCTGCAATTGAGGCCTCCTCCTACACCCAGGTGGGTTTAAATCCCCATTCACTGCATGTCACTGATTCAGGTGAAGTTGTTCTGCTGGCTATAATATATAACCAGGGAAAACAAGGAGGAAAATGACCTTGACAGCCTCCATTGTACAAATACAGCAACTTCTATCACTGAGTTAGGGATCTAACCCTTTTGTCAGGGTTGTTGTGCATGGACCAGCATAGCTCGGAAGGGGATAGTGTGTTTTCTGGGTGAAAGAAGGCATTGCCCTTCTCCCCTCTTCTCATCATTACTTCGCAGAGCAAAACAGTGGATCCGCTCCAGTCTCTTGGATAAAAGGTATGTTTCCTAATTTCATTGCAACTCAGTAGTGAAGCTTGTGAAATAATAATACATATACTGAAGGCTCTGTGGGGGACTGCAGTGAAGCAGTAGTTACTTCTCATAAAGTTTTTTAATAGGACGTGAGCTCCAGGATTCAAGGGAGTGAACATTAATGTCCTTTTCAGAACGTCGTGGAAAATAAATACTGTGCAGCCCCATTCTCTTGGCAGTTTCGAAGAATGTCTAAAGAGGATGATTATGAGACCATTTATGATGGAACATGACTCCATTGCAAGTCTTTGGAGTCTCTGCTGGGATGTTGTTCCTACTACTTGAGATTAGGAGAGGAAAGCAATTTCAATAGAAGTCTGTGGAGACCGTGTGGCAATTACACTGCTGACAGTATCAGTACGATTTTAGTGTGCGTCTCTGGAGACCCTAACTTCTCAGTGAAGTGCAATGCATCACGCCCATACAAATTATATTATTGTTTGAAATAAACCAGGAGAAGTTAAAGCTAAACAAGTGTTGGAATAATAGGAGCATTCAAATTGAGGAGCCTTGTGGCAACTTAGGCAAGAAATGCTACCCATAGCCTTGCAGTGGCCCACTGCCGGGGTCCTTCACCCCCGTGTGCCTGGGGCCATATGTGGGTGACAATTTCTCTGGCAGTCCCAAATGGAAAGACTGGCTTATTCCGGTTTCTGTGCAGTTGATGGTCAGGTTAGAGAGGGAATTATACAACTGGGTTGTTTTACTGAGCTCCTGCTCTGCCAGTAGTGATTTGTGGGCTCTGGAAACTGCCGAAGGTGAAGCTGTTAGTGGCAGCAGTCTGTCAGAAAGAGACTCGGGAAGGAGCCGGGGTTAAAAACGCAGTGATGAATGAGCACGGCTTTTGGCCTCATGGCGGTGGTGAAATGATGACCGGATAAAACCATCTGGCTTGGACAGTGGTTGGAGTCTGCTGAGCTCAGAGAAGCAGTTTCTGGGCTTTGCTTTTCTGAGGTACACCAAGAGCTCTTGCTGGCGTTTTGCAAAGCCTGGCAGGCTATCGCAGCGCACTGCTCCTTCCTGAACCAGTAGAGCACCAGCAGAAAAGAGCTAGCCCATGCATCCATTGCCACCGGCTGGGAGCTGAGCAAGCCCCCTGGCTTCTCCCGCCCATCGGTGGCCCAGGACCTGCCTTTCCTCTTCCCTTGAACTGCTTTAGTTCTGCGGAGGGGGAGCTGCAGCCTTTCCAGGGCTGGAGGAAGGCAGGCTGAAGCAGCCAGGGTGAAGTGCAGCGTTTGCGTTTTATCGATCCTTACCTATTGATTCCAATGGGATGAAGTGTCTGCGAAAGAGAAGTGAGGCTGGCAGGCAGACAGGTGCTCTGGCATCAGAGACAGGCTGGCCTTGCCTGACAAGAGAAAAATTACAGGAACAAACACCCCAGATATTTCCTAGGTCAAACCTAAGGATCACCAAAGAAAAGGAGCGCTGTTCCTAGGGAGGGATGGGATTTACCGGAAGAAGTCTAGCTTGCATTTGATCACCTCTGCAGATAAAATGGAGCAAGGCAAATAGGTGAGCGCTTTGTGACAGATTGCCTTGCACCAGCTACGTTTACGGTGCCATTTCGTGAAAGCTGGAGGGTGACAAAACGTAAATGTACATCTCCTGACACAGGAGGTGATTCTCGTTGGGTGACTCAGATGTGGGAATGAAGAGATATGCCGTAGCCTGACCCGCCAGGTAGGAGGAAGATGTCTGAAATGGAACTGAGTATCCAAAATATGCGTTGAGTGCACAGAGTCCATGATTTACTCAATATGCTTTATATGAATCGTTTTATTGGAAAGGCTAAGCACATACTGAGGAAAACTTGCTCAATAAGGCTATTGATCTTATTAAGGGTTTCTCTGCAGATATATGTATATATAATCTCAAACAAAGCTGCTCTTCTGATTGTGGCCAGTTTATTACTGGCTCGTTAAAAAATGTTCCTTCTGCCCTCCATCCCTTGTACGTGGTTTGGAGAGGAAGGTGGCACTGAATCATCTCTTGGGGCCTCTGGATCCTGGGAGTGAAAAATACCCCGATGTAACTCACAGTGCTGAGGGGCTCACTCGAGTCCCAGCAGCCATCCCCACACCACATCTGCAGCGACTCGGTGGCCAGGCCAGGGGACACAGCTCTTCCTAAGCCTTCGGGGAAGGAAGGGGCTGAGCTGGCATTCTCTGATGGGGAGCCCGAGTCCAGTGTTAGCAGCTTGAAGAAAACCACATGAAAGAAGTGATGTTGGGAATACCCATGCTGCATCTAGCAAACAGAAACTTTGATAAATGATCTTCTCGCTTCATTTTGTGCCTCATAATTAATTATTGAGCTACCAGCTAAAATCGGTCAAGCGCCAGGACAGCGACTCTGTGTACAGCCCTACAGAAAACACAGCCCCAGCCCGTGGGGGTCCCCAGCAAGAGCTGTCAGTGGTGCTCCCACCATCAGCTTGTACCTGGCTCTGGCTCTGTCCATTGTTTCTTCCCTGGGAACAATAACCCAGTAGTACTCCTAGTGCCTCTGGTTTCCCCTTTTGCTCCTCATCTCCTAGCACAGATTTCTCCACAGCTCTTTTTCGGAATGCCATATACACCCTTTAATGTTTGTCTTGCAGAAGCCGTGTCAGAGCTGTCCCTCCTTCCTGCTTCTCACTAAATCCACCTCTCCTGTCTCTTAAACGACCTGCGATGTCAGACACAGTGGGATTTTGAATATGGAAGTCTGTCTGATTGTAAACTAAGGGGTAGCTGGCTTCATTGCATGAAAAAGAAATGCAAAATATTATAAAAAGAGGGAAGAGGGAAAAGGAAGATGGACTTTTTTCTTCCAGCTGTAGTGATGTTAATCATAGGGCTGTGAGTAACAGAAGAAATGAATTAATTTGAATAGTATGTTCCCATCCTACAAAGTCTTCTATGCTTAAATTTAAGGATATATTACATTTTATTAGATACTGACAGGAACTGTGGGGAAACATGTTTGAATGCTAGTTTTGAATTTCACATTTATTTCTTTAAACTCTTAAATTTCCCTTTTATTCCTGCTTATGGATTTCCCTTGCTTACTGGTTTATAGGTTTGCTGGAAGAGAAAATAATGTAAAATTTGCAAACCATGGCCTTGCTTCTGTTCATACCATAGAAGCAAAAAGCAGAAGGAAGAAGTGAAATGAACGTGTCCTGCTTCTTCCCTCTCTCTTTTCCTCAAGCAGATGTTAGAGGAGACAGTAATGAGCCAGCACAGTGGGGTGGGTTGCTTGGCCAGGAGAGGTGTGCGCTGCTCCCGGCCGCTGGGCTGGCCGATCCGGTTCACTTGGATGCTGCCCGCCAGGACCCGGCGTGCGGTTAGCGGCAGTGGTGGGCACAGGTTCGGGGGTCTGCCTGCCTGCTTCGATTGCCCTGGGCTGTGGGGTGGGTAGCACAGGGCAGCTCGGCCTCCTGCCTCTCTCCTCAGCTCCGTGTGCCCCTCTCTGCCCCCACTCAGCGGGCAGCCCGTGGGTGTTTGTGTGCGTCCAGGCTCTCTGCATCCTAGAAATGCCAGCTGGCCCCCGACCTGGCCTTGCCTCCCGTCCTGCGTGGTGGTGTCACGGAATGATGGCATGGCTTGTTTCCAGCTCTCACCGACAAATGGGCTGAGTTGCCTTCCGTGTTGTACTGAAAGAGGCCTGCTTAGCACGCTCCGTGGATTTAACCAGCAACATGTTTCCCAGAGTCACTGATCTTCCCGATTTTCAGCTATAAACCTAAGAGGTTCTGCTCTAAGACCATATGTGACCCAGCACCCAAGGGTGAGATCCTGCATGCGCAGGAAGGCACCAGAGTTAAGGATATGCAGTTTGAAAAACCTATTGCCTCGTAATTTTGTCTTTTTTGTTCTAGTGCATTCACTTTAAATGGTCTTAAATCATCGTGGCTTTTTGCTTAACCTGTTGAAAGAAAACAATAGGCCTATCGTTAAGTATAAATGCAAGATACAATTAAAAGCCGAGATCTCTGATGTGGCACTTAAAAAAATCCCTCTGTAGATGGAAGGAGGTTTCTTTTCCATTGGGAACTCTGCATTATTTAGTAGATTTGCCTTGCAGGACAGATCGTTTCAAGGCTTTACGATTATATAGAGGATCAAACATTTCTGTGGCCTGAATTAAAGCAAAAATAATCACCAGCTCCATGAAACTTTGTGTTTTCCTGGACAGGCTATTTTTCTGTCCTTACCTTCTTGTCCCTGAGCAGATTCTTTTTCCTAAACCCTCTTTATTTGACGTGTTTTTTCTTTCTGGAGTGTGTCTTCACTCTGGTTCCCTAGTGAAGCAGCTCAGCCAACTCAAAAGTAAAGGAGTTCCATTTGGCTGTTCTGCTGTTTCCTGTCGTGAGCGCCTGGGCATCTACACCCCAAACCCTGGCTTCCAGAAACCAGAGAACCTCTTTCTGTTATTCAGACAAGAAAACCAGGTAATGCTACCCTGTGCTGTTTGTATTCTTCGGCTGCTCATTAACATCTCTTATTTAGAGCCAACTCTGTAAATGTAGAACTCTTTTGCTTTTGCAGTTTATTTTTCCTGGGTTGGTTTTGTTGCTGGCCTCTGTCTCTCCAACTGAGCAGCACTTTTCTAATACTTCTTCAGTCTTCTTGAAAGGGTACTGTACTCTTCAGTGATTGTATTGGTCCCCAGGGTGAAGAGGAACGGCTCAAACAGACATTCAGAAAACAAGTTATTTCTGGGGGAGCAAAGCATTATGCATTTTACATCTCCTTTAATATACAGAACATTCTGGCATATGCTGGGCTGTTTGGTTTGAAAGAGAATCTTCATACTGAACAAAAAGATTTCATTTCTGCATTCACTGAGACTTTCCAACAGTGGTGGTTCTTTATAAAGTACTTCTCCCCACTGTTATTTTCAGTGAAATTCTCAACCCTGGCTGCCAGCTGCTGTTTCTGGGGGTGGGATGCTGCCTGAGCCGGATTGGGCTTGGTGGCAGCCTCCCATCCCAAGCCGTAAATGATGTATGAAATGCAAAATCCTCACTTGCCCCGCGCACGGGGAGGAGGGAGACGATGCTTTGCTGCCACTCTGTTCTCTTAGCTAAAACTCCTCAGCGGAGGATCATTAAAAAATAAATACAACGTTGAAGAAAAAGAAATGACAGCTGGGAGACATTGCAAAACTGCAGAACAAACAAAGGGGAGAGGCAGTTAAGGCCACCTACCACTGCCCATGGCTGGCGACACAGAATGACTGCCAGGCACGCTCCCTTCTTCTCTCACTGGATTCTTATTTTCCCGAGGAACTGTGCTTCGTATCAGCCACAGCACCTGGTTGAATCCGTCTATTTATCTTTTCTTTTAATTAAGAAATAATGTCAGTGGGATGAAAATAAAACCTGACAGGATGAAGATCTCCTACTGTATTATAAAAACAATGTGAAGGTGAAACTGAGATGTTTATTTTTGAAAGCAAGAAATCATCTTCTAGTGGCAAGATCCTATTACTGGGAGCTTATTGTTGTTATATTAATGAATGAAAAATGCGTACGATGGAGTGAACAACGGGAGATCTGACCAGACAACCAGAAACTAAGCTCCTCACGCAGGCGATGGTGCAACTGAGGCCAGTGGTTGACTGCTATTTTTGGACAGCCTGTCCTGGCTGGCTCAGAGAGGATTTTGTTCTGAGTTAACTGGCCTGAAGAACTGCCAGAGACCCCTGGTAAGTGATGGGGGTGTCAGGTCCTTAAAGCTCTTAACTTCTATAGGCTTCAGTGGCACTGACGATGGATAAGAAGGTAGCATGGGCATCTCGAAGGCCTCTGGAGTTGAACCCAGAGTTGTCTATCAGGCATGCAGGCTCCCTTGGTGTTGCGTGTGGAGGGCTGATCGCTCGACAGTGGGAACCAAAACCTGCCAGCCTCCTGAGAGCTGCGTATTCAACCTCTTGGTGCAATAGGAGATGCAGAGGAAATGAATTTTTTCTTTAATTTTGCCTTTCAGGCTCTTTACTGATAGCTGCAGGGAAAGGTCTCGATCTGTTCAAGATGTGCAGCCTTTTACCATCTTCTCAAGACAGGCACTCGCACCTTTCCTTGAACAAATTGACCTGGGTTGGCTTTTTTCCTTTAGAGGACAGCTGAAATCATCTCCCCCTCTGCAGTGTAGCTGAGTGGTCAGAAGGTTGGACCCTGGTGAGATGCTGGAGGGTTTGGGTTATCTATTTCTTGCAGGGTTTCCCACCGGTATGCCCACCCTAAGGAGTGTGGCTGTGGCGGTGGGCTGTGGGCTGGTCTCGCGGGGCAGATGGGGCGTGAGCAGGAGGTTCTTCCACACCTTTCCCACCCTCACTGAGCTGAAAGGCTGCCCAAAACTTCGCCAGAGTTGGGCAGCCAGCCAGTGGGGCGGGAAGGCGGGCAGCGATTAGAGCAGCTGGGTAGGGAACCGTGTGTTCTTGCTCCCAGGAATATGTCTGTATTTCTAATTTAAATCACTCTTGGATACAATGAAGAATAAAGCATTTTGATCAGAGTTAGCGATGACCTATTTAACATTTAAACTGGTTGGCACTTATTTCAGCTCGTTTATGAGTCCTTAATGAGTTTAATGAGTTCTCTTGGATGTCAGCATTTACTACTAGTGTAGCTTTATGGCCCCGGATTGAGGAGATGTGAGTGACTGGCTTTATGACCTTGGGCAATGCCCTGAATGTAATGGTGCCTCAGTTTCCCAAAACCAGGATGATGCGAGATACCTTTCGTGGCTGCTTGCACTGCGAACTACATGGGACAATTATTTTATCGCATTCTGTTTGGGCAGTACCCAGTATAATGGGCACCTGGCTTTCCGTAGGGCCGCTAAATGATGCTATTTTAAAAATGAAAGATGATGGTTAAGAAATGCAGCATAGCATGACAGGGACACACATATATATGTACGGTCTTGTCTTAAAGGAGACAGAAAAATAGCAGTGTCTATTAGTCAAAGTGATGCAGTCCCAGGACACCACGGCAATTATTTCATTTGTCTTACACCCTGCCCGTGTGAGAACCCATACCTGCTTTCCAGATTTTCAAACAGATAAGCAATTTTTTAATTGATGCTTAGCCTGAATATATCTAATGTCAGCCAACTGTTGTTAATAGGAGCTATTATAACATAAAAGTGCTGATATTTTAAATGTAGTTGGTCAATCCCAGCAGGACTATACATTCAGGCCTCTTCTACAAGGTTGTATTAGTCATTTGACACTGGTGCTGAATTTATGTTGTCAGATCCATGCCAGCTATTGAAACTTGACAACTAATTCTGGATAAGACTGATTGGAATTGATAAACCTTCTTTTATTTTGGGGCGAAAAATTGGAAGTGGCTGCTAGTCCAAATAGAATCTCTTATCTAGTATGGCACGATGGCATTTAATGAAAAACATTCAAACAAATCTACTCTTGGATTGCCCTGAAGATAGAGAGTTGCAGAGTTGGATGCAATTCAAATCAGTGGTTCTTTATTTTGCATAACTTTGGGGCATGCCGCGACGTTTCATCAGTACCTGATGTCATTAACTCTGGCGGCCATCGCCTAAATGTCTTGCTCCTCACGTGTGTGAAACATTGTATTATTAGAGGAATGCTTGGAAGATAAGCGAATACGTTTGTTTGTTTCGGATTCTTTGCATGTGCTAATAATGACACCTTAAGTTATTAGGACTGAAATGCATTTTGAATTCGAATGTCGTTTTGCCTTGTATAAAAGCGTTACCTTGAGCTTGCAGTATTACAGAAACTTTGATGTTGAAAAGTTGTTTGTTTTTCAACACTGCCTGTAGCTCAGCTCCTTATTTTTTTCCATGCAATACCCCTAAATGAGCTAAAAAGTTGCACAGAAGGTGGTGTACGCTGTCAGGCCACCCCCTCCTGCTGCAGCTCCGCTTGTCACCCTGGAGCTGCTTTACTCTCAGGTTACAGCCACACTAAGAAGTGATCCTGAAAATTAGTCTGAGCCTAACTGTGTGACGAGATGTGTAGATGACCGTGGCACAGGGTTTGACCTCTGCCTCGCTGCCTTGTCATACAGGCAGAGCTGGCACTGGCGTGTCTGTCCCTCCTGTGTGGACGGTTCCCGCGGTGCACGGGAGGACCAGAGATCAGGAGCCAACTCAAGCTCTGTTGGAAGTTTTAAAAACACGAGGTATGTCAGCAAGACGTGGCAGTGTCACCTTCAGCCCCTTCATGACTGTGTGGTACGTGTGACACTGTGGGGCTGGGGTGTGTTTTCCAAGCAGCGCTCCCCGTTCGAGGAGTGTCTGCCCAGCTTTGCAGGGGGAACGGGCTTTTACGGGGTTGGCTTCTTTTGGTTTGGTTTTTCAGTGTAATTCCCATCATTCTCCAGTGCTACAGGATATCCTAACATATTTGAGGCATTATTTCCTCTTATAAATACAGGTAAGTAAGGGATGGCCTCGGATGCTGGCATGTGGTGAAGGCTCAGTGCGCTGACTTCCCACTGGTTATGAGTCTGCTCTCCCGGCCATGCCTGCGTTGGTCCGGTAGCAGCACACTTAAACTAATGTGACTTTAATTTGCACACAGAAACTAAGCTGTGGAGAGAAAATAAGCTTTTATTGGGTAATAAAGCACAGGCTCAACCTCATACCTCGTGCTTCCAAGCAGGGTGCCTCTGAAGGCATCTCAGCAGGGGTAGACTGGGCCACAGGAAGGTGCAGATGTGGGGGCAGCCAGTGGGAGACCATAACAACAGAAGAGCATAGGTGGGATTTAGGCAGGCTGAGTTTTATCTTGGGAAGCTTCTGGGGTGGCCTTCGGACAGGGGAATCGCCTGAGGCTGAGCAGCATGTCACATACTGCACCCTTCCCTTGTCGAGGCCTCCCTCACTCATAGTGACAGTTTGGCCACTGTCCCATTTCCCCAGACCTTGGCAGTGAAGGTGCATCTCTGAGAAACCGCAGGTGAGGTGCCGGTGTGTCCCTTCATCCTGGCCCCCACCCTCTCTTTTGCCTACCAGAGTGCAAGGGAGAGAAGTTTGACAAATTGTTGTCCACCCGAAGGTTCCCAAGTTCTTTTACTCATTTCTATTTTTAGACTGCTTCCCTTTGCCTTTTTTTGTTGTTGTTGTTGTTGTGCTACATTTTGGCAGATTTCTGCCCAGAGGAAATTTTTATAGCTCAATTTTAAAGCCCTTGCAATTGAGGATTTATCCTGGGAATGACACAATCCAACTGGAGTAGCACAAATGGCACAGCACTGAAATAAAAGGTTATCAAGACTGTAATTTATTTGTTTAGGCCACTCGGAGTACAAAAATGCCTCTTATTTCTTTGGCTCCCTGAGTGGGTTGCAGCACGGTGGATGCTTTCAGACTGTCTTGCTCTCTCCGTCAGTCATTTTCTCCACAGCAGCATTTCTCAGGAAGTGCAATTAAAAAGCTGTTTCCTGATACGCCCTCCCCCTGCCTCCATCCCTTCCCTTCCCACTCGGACTCCCAGTTTGGGCACCGGTTGTTTCCTCGTTTCTCATCCAGGTGACTTGGGGGTGACAAAGGGTAATGAACTCTCTTCGTGTTTTGTTACATGGCGGGAGACTGAGATAGCAAAGTGGCAGGCTTAATCTCCAGCAGTTAGGGTGAAAAAGAAAGGCAGGATGTGAAACCCACTTAAAATACATGTCCATGTTCTAATACACGTTTTGGATTTATAGAGAATTGACTTGTGCCATTTGTTCAAAGCCAGCAAATGCATGTGGTCTGCAGTTGAACTTATCGTGCTGTAATAATGTGCCAGGCAGTTTCCAGGAGTGATGGATACTGTTTTTCACCAGTCCTTTCTGCTGAGCTGATTCAAGGCCAGCCACAATAAACCTGGTGATGGTCATTAGCAGTGCCCCCTGCAAAGCTGTTCGAGTCAGAGCTTGCAGGTTGAGGCAGGCAGGGGTTTTGTGACCCTTCCTTGCTGGTAACTCGCTGGACTTAACCGCAGAAGGAGTGCACCTCTGGGGGTAAAACGGGTGAGGAGCAATTAGTCTCTAACTGGAAGACAACTGAAGGCCTGTAGGGAGTGACAAAGAGCAGTGATAGTTCCTTGCAAGGTGTAAGGAAGTCCTGGTGTGCTCCAGGTAAACTCACACGAGGAGGGAGATAACCCATCTCCCCAGAGCACGTGGGGCACGCTGGTGCCATCAGGGATTTCTGAGAAACACCTTGATTCCTCCCCGTAAGGAACAACACCTGGTGGTGGGGCACCCTTGCCAGGAGCAGGGATGTGGGCAGCACACAGTGGTGCCTGGATGGGGATGGATGTGCCACCTGCTGTGGGGTAGGAAGGGGAACCGCCTGCTCAGGACGGCTGCAGCAGACCGGATGAGGAGGGTGTGTTTCAGCATGGCCATGCTTCAGCAGGGAAGTTTCATCTCTCCTTGGCTCTAATGAAGAGTCTAAATCAGAACCTTCCACTGAATAATGCTTTATGCCACAAGTAGCCCCCTCCTCCCCCCTGCCCGCTGTACGACTCGTTAGGAGGGAGGGTATCGTGAGTGTTTCAGGGTGGCTGTCGGCAACCCCCACCATGCTTGCCGAGACTGCGTGGTTGCTCTGCGCCAGGGCAAACAATGCTCCTCGCTGGCTGCTGCGCCAGCGTCAGTAGCTTTTCCCTCACAAGCGGGTACCACCAGCACTGCCTGGGTAGTTCCTAACCACGTAGGGTGGGTGCACGGAGGGACCAGAATACCAGAAAGTGATCTGCCCTGGGGGTCTCAGTGGGAATTTCCTTCTCTCTCTTGCAGCACACAAATCGGAGTTCAGAGGCGCTGTGCCTCTGCAGACATGCCCATCAGCCAACTATGTAAGATACGTGGGAAACCCCACTTTTATCAGGCTGGAGTTTGGCCCTGATGGCCACGGATCGTATTCCCTTAGCAAGAGGGGGAGCACGAGTATAGGCGCTCAGAGACACAGCAAATAAATAGTAAAAGGGCTCTTCAGCTACCCAGCATTTTTAAGAAGTAATAGTAGCTGAAGTCTGCGAGAATATGATAAGTATCAAACACTTATTTTTCCAACAGAATGACAAATGCATCTGGTTAAAAAAGGGTAATTGGGTAATGTGGAGTACAATAATATCTCAGCGGTCTCCCATTGCTTTTTAAAGGAAAGTACAAACCGTAATGCATGCAAGCTAACATACAGCGGGGAATTGCTCTTTCTCAAAACATATGCTGGGCTCCTAACTAGTGTCTGGTAGAAATATTTGGGCAACTAGAAAGCGAATGTAAGATCTTGATTCGGTTGTTTTGATAAGCACATCAATCATTTTATATTTCTCCAAATTTTGAAGAATTTTGAGATTTTTCACTATTTTTAGGATGCTGTGCAGATTGCAGAACTGTAGCCTGTATGTACTAATCACGGAATCATAGAACGCCAGGTTGGAAGGGACCTCAAGGATCGTCTGGTCCAACCTTTCTTGGCAAAAGCACAGTCTAGACAAGATAATTCAGTAATTTGTAAATAAATACTACAGAGAAAAGTGATGTCACTGTTTCTGCCACTGGAATAGCTGGTTCATCTCCATCCCAGTTCTGGGAGATGTTTGCTGCTGGGTAGGGGAGGTTCTAAGTCTCCGAATATGAGTATTGCATGCTCCGGAAGGATGATTGAAACATTGCAGCAGAACGAAGCTGGGACTCCCGTGTGCAGTAAAGCGATGCTGTCTGCTCTCACAGGGGAGGACTGTAAACATGGTGTCCTGTATCTGCCTGTTAAGGTTCCCTATACTGTTCTTTCTGATCTTCAAACTACGCATGTGTTTCTATCTCTTCCCCTCAAACTTATATTTTTATGTGGATATCGCACAACAACGGTTCTGAATTTTGCTGCTATGGATTCGGCTACAAATAGGCTTTCCTTTTGTAATATTTTTTCTTTAGGATAAGGACAGGGAGCTGGCTTTGCCCTAGTTTTGTGTATCGTTTCTTGGGTCAAGATGGGCACAGGGGCCATACAGGTGGCTTTCACATGCTCCAAAACCATTTGCTTGGGACTTCCTGACACAGAATTATAGAATGGTTTGGGTTGGAAGCAACCTTAAAGACCATCTAGTTCCAACCCCCCTGCCATGGGCAGGGACACCTTCCACTAGACCAGGTTGCTCAAAGCCTCATCCAGCCTGGCCTTGAACACTTCCAGGGATGGGGCATCCACAGCTTCTCTGGGCAACCTGTTCCACTGCCTCACCACCCTCTCCGTGAAGAACTTCTTCCTGATATCTAATCTAAATCTCCCCCCTTTCAGTTTAAACCCGTTACCCCTTGTCCTGTTACTACAGGCCCTTGTAAAAAGTCCCCCTCAGGTTCATTGTGGCACCTTCAGGCACTGGAAGGTGCTTTAAGGTCTCCCCAGAGCCTTCTCTTCTCCAGACACAGACATCCATGTCTGTCGCTGCAGAGATTTGTACATTTGAGGAATCTGGCCAAATTTTTCTTTTTTTCACTTGGAAATAAACTTTCAGATGGAAAAAGAGGTCTTGCCTGGGGAAACTGGAATGTGCAGCAGCCCTAGATGAAGGTTAAATTGTATGATTTGAAAAAAAAATCCCGATGCTTGCAGAAGTGCTCCTTAAATCCCCACTGCATAAAAAGCTGTCCATATGCTTTTTGCAGGTGAGGGGGTGTGTGTATGTATGAAAACTACCATTTCACACCCATTCTGCTCTTTGTGTTTGCTATGACGTTCCCTGTAGCCCATGCACGAAAGGGTCTCCAGAAAAAGGGTACACTTACTCATTAATTTGATTGATGTTCCTGTGTGGGTCTGGGGTCTAACACAGCAGTTTTATACGAATGCTTGAAAAACACTGACCTTGAGATGGGAGAGGGGTACCAATGCATACAGCGTAAGAGTGTGAACCGGGCAATGCAAAGCACCCTACCATCCCAACTTGCTTTCGCCGCCACTCCGTTCCCGTGCACCCAATGCCGGTAACAAATACAGAACGGAAAACTGGGGCTCTCTAGGTTTCTAGGGGCTCCATGCAGGCAAAGGCAACACTTCTGAGATCCTTCTACAACAGCCAGGGGTTGTACAGTATGTGACAGTCTGGGAATGTCAAAGGCAATCAGAACACACAGAGTTCCGATGTGTAAATATTAGGGACAAAAATATTCTATATGATTTCTCTGCAGTCACTCACCCTGCACCAGTGCATATACACACACGCACACACAAAAAAAGGTTCTCCTTTCTGTAAAAAGCTTTTGGATACTGAAAAAATGAAGGCTGTGCAATTGCCCGAGTAATATTGTGTGTCAAGATCCATCATCCTCTTGCTTTGCAAGCGGGAGATCTTTCCTTTTTCAGTGCAGTGGCTAAAGTCTTTACTAACGCCTCTACATTTGCTTTCTATCACCTGAATCCAGCCCATTTTTGCTGACGTGGTGGTTTTAAAATATTTTCCTAAGTTACTTTAAATGCAAAAGAGCGTATTGATTTTTAAAGTATTATATTGCCATTTTTCTGTTTTATTAAAAAACAAAACCAACACCAGCTTAACATATTTCACAGTTTGCATCCTGGGCTTGAAAGCTCTGCAGATACAAATATGATCACAAAGGAGAGAAAAAAGCCGTATTGAAATGCAAAGGATCAGTATTACTAGATGAGTGGAAAATTAGCATGGTAACTATTTTACTGCTAAAACCACCTTGCCCAGTGTATTTCTTGCTCTCTGATTGAAGATGAAATAAAGTTCTCTCGTCTTGTTTGTGTTGCTGATTTGTTGGATATTTATCGATTTACGGATCATAATGCACAATTTTTTTCCCATCTACAGTAAGAATATTCTGTATCTGTCATGCTTTCTATGAGTAACTGATTTTCTATGATCTGTAAAACTGGTTTGTACCAATAGTCGCTAGACATCAGCATTTTCAAGGGCTTTCTTGAAAGATATTCATTCATTCTGCTAGGAATCAATGAATTGCAACTGAGCACTAATATTGTGCCATCAGATTTTCTGTAAAACATGCAGGAATAGATTCAGATGCAGGTATGTTTCTATTGAATACATAAACATATTTTATGTCTGCTGTATGACATAACTTTACGTCCTGGGAAAATCAAAATACTGGATCTTACGGGGAAAAAATGAGGCATTCATTGTCCTGTTTATCCCTTGTGCTGTTGAGAGCAATAACGTTACTGGGGCCATTTCCACCACCCTCTCTTAGGAGCTTGAAGAGTTCTTGATGGTCCTACTCTGTTCAAGAGGGCCTAGGATCAAAGTAGTGTCTGGGAACTTCATCCATCCAGACAGCAGAGTTCTGACACAGCAGGGCTATAGGTTCTGACTGTAGCTTCACTTAGTTTATCCCTGCCTTTGCATGCAAACAGGGGCAGCAGTAAACGTGCCCCTAAGTCGTTTCTGATTTTCTTGTGATTTGGGTCGTTCCTGTGCTTGGCCAGAGACTGAGCTCTTCAGATGATCTGAGTTTTGCTTGAGCCCTGACCATAAGAGCTTGGCAGGAAACGCAGAGAGTAGAGCATCCTTCTTACCTTTGCATACATAATATGCTGGGGGATGGAGGTGCTTGCAGCTATTTATTGCCTGAGAAATCTTGTTACGCAGGAAATATCCCCGAGGTTGAGGTCTGCTGTCTTTAAGCCTCTTTATGCTACAAGAGCAACAGAAAAGGCCTTAGGGCACCAGAGGAAATTTCATCCACTCTGTTCAGAAGAGTTGCTGTACAGCATCGTAGTAGCCATGGTTAAAGTCTTTGCCAAAGTCTATTAATGCTCTTTTATCAATAACGCTATTGAGAGCTCAATTAAATATTGCACCGATCTGTTTCAGTTTATCTTCAAACAATGCTAACTCTGTGGAAAAGATGCTGACACTTACTGTGGTGTAATTTGTAACTAAAATTTTGATGATTTTTATGACCTGACAAGACTATGGTTTTTAATTTAGCTGAAAAAGACACCTATGGCTACGTGTGCGGGGTGTTCATCCTAAATGACTTTAATAGGTTTTCTGATTGTGAGCGCAGAAATACAGCTGTCTTGTGGATGCTTACGAAGAGCAGTAAACCAGCAAACTGAAATTAGTGCTGGGTTCCAACCTCTGCATTGGTATGACTTCAGTTCCACATGTCTCTTTAAAACTCTCTTCATAACAGCTGGATTTTTCCTAAATGAGTAAGAAGCATTATTAACAAATGCCTTATTATAACAGTCTTCTATTGGAATTTTTCATTCTGTACAATGGCCATTTCAGGAAAGTACTAAACTGAATCACTCATTCTTTTTCTTTGAAGCATTTCGGATCTGGCTGGAGCATTTGCTTTTTTGTGTATTATTTCAGAAGATAGTGTACTGATTAATTAATAGTGAGTAATAATTCTTAAACCCCTCTGAGCTCAAAACTCCCTTTTCCTTAGCACAAAATGAGTTTCAGTTGAAGGACATAATCCTGGCAGGCACTGAGCTCAGTACCCCGCAGCAGGAGGCCATCCTGTGTCTTCACAAGGTGTTAGCTGATCAGATAAAGATTTGGTCTAAAGGTGGTTCAGGCTTTTTTCTGGATTTTTGTCTTTTTCTGGGTCGTTAGGAAAGAGTTTTGCACTGTGTTTTGTTGAAGGACTTTGAGGCGGAGCGTGGCACACAAGGAGGGGAGGTGTGCTGCTCAGGAGGGAATTAACTGTGTCCTGACTAAAGCCAGCACAGGGGAAAAGAAGGTGCAATGGGGAGGGAGATGCGAAGGCACGGGGACAGAGAACGTGGGCTGGGCAAGGCAGCGGGAAGACGTACCGGCAGCCAGGACATCAGCGCACAGGCAGGGTCAGAACTGCACAGCTTTCGAGGCCAAGATTGCTTGAACTTAATGTGGAAGGGAAACTGGAGGAGACCTTCAGTAAGAGAGGAGTGTCAGGGATATTAGAAACGGGTTTTGTTTTGTTTCCGTAGGTGACTTCACTTCTTATGCCCTTTTCATTATTTCAGGTAATTGGCTATCAAATAATCTCCTCGATTTTGGGACAGTCTAATTTGTTATGACAGCCGTGAGGCCTGCGTGATTCACCTCCTCTATTTTAAGGCTTTGGAAATGTTCACCTACTTCAAGTTTGAATTTGCTTGTAACTGGCTTTGTTGAAATAGGAGCTCAGCACTCACATCCATCAGTCCATCTGCTCCTCTGTCATACCCGTCTTCCCATCAAGTCTTTCCCTGGTGCTTCCTGGATGGCATCCATGCAACTTATCCCTCTACGCAGCACTTGCATGCATATAAAGTATTTTAAAAGGAGGTACTGTCCTTTTGGAGGCTGCCTTGCTGGTGTAGTGTTCATGTAGCAGCCCACAAGAACGAGAAATGTATTTTCTGTCAAATTTCTCTGCTCCTCTAAAGTCTTTTCCCTCTTGAACTGTCCAGCAGCTTTCTGGCTCAGCATTTTCTAGTGCCTGTAATGGCACGTCCCGAGAAACACCAGCGGCCTATCTTGCTCTGGACAGATTATAAAAAGTAGTGTTAAGCAGCAGCAGCAGCAGCTCGCTTTCTTTCCAGGAGGTTGCATTCGTCACCAGGTGATGCTTTCTTGTCACAGTTGTTCCAAGACTCAATGCATCAGTGACCAGGGACACGCAAATTCCACGGATCGCATTTTCATTCTTGATACCTGCGTAACATAAAATGGGTAACATATACCATTAATCAGCCAGTTATATAGACTGTCCTGGGTTACGATGCAGCTTTTTGCTAGAGCCTGGTCTTGACGATTTCTTCTGGAGTTAAAGGTCCTTTTTGGAGAATGTTAAACTTTTCTACGGGTATCTTCCTGATAGATCTCTGTCATCTTTCCAATTCTTTTAAATTAAATAATATGGCTCAGGAAATTAAAATTGCAAGAGTATGTGCAGGTGTGGGCCATGGGAGGGAAGTATTGGAACTGCCCTGTCTCAGAGGAATTTTACGTGGCTGCCCTGTGTCTGGGTTGCTTTAGCAAGGCCAGGTTACTCATCCCTTTTTAACCATGAGAACGCTGTATTCTGCTCCCAACATGCATGGACTGTTATGGAGGTGACACGGGGTGTTGTGTCAGTAGATCTAAAGTGACCCTGTTGAAGGCAATCAGTTAAATAATGTAATAGCGTAAGATAGGTGTAGGCAGAAGATGGACTAAATAATTTGATACTTAGTCTTTTGTGTTCATAAGGCTGAAATGTATCAGTGCCCATGAGGTTAAAATGGCATATGGCTTACTTTTGGGTTTTTCTTTTTGTTCCAGAATTTTTCCCACTTTCCCTCTGATAATCAGGGTATCGACAAAATGACCTGGAGTACTTGCCAGCTACAGAAACAATTTGGATTACTTTCATCATAGGGAGAATTAGGATGCAATAGTTAAGGTCTCCCCACTACCATGCATTTGCTAGGTTATATTATCACTCAGACAGTGTGTCTTTGGGTATTTTACATAAAATAACTAATTGGTAATAAAACAATATTGGAATGTAGAAATTGTCACAGAGTTCATTAGACAGTGAGAGCAATAAAAAGAGAGCCTTCTAACCTACTGTAAAAAATGTACTGTTAGCATGCTTCAACTTTTTTCTTTTTTTACTATTACCGCCCACTTTTCCAGGAGGACAGAATTCCTCTGAGGAAAAGCTGTTACTCCCTAACACTTGCCAGCGGAACTGAGGACAAGTGACTGATTTCCCTCAGCAGATTCAAGTGTACATCCAAGAGCATAAAAAGAAGTGAAGAGATGCTGGACAGAGGCCATGTAGTACCTTGTAGGTTAAAAGAGCGATTTTAAAATCAATACTTCTGTTTAACTGGCAACCAAGGTAGTAGTTTCGGACTGGGTGAAATATGTGAAGAGCAAACCCTTTTCACAAGGAGTGTTTTCAGGTTATCTGCACTGGAGTGCTCTGCAAGGTTGCGTTGGACATGCACGACGCCTGGGAATTGCAAATAAACTCATCTTGATGTGCCAAAATCATGCATAATTATTTTGAAACCCGAGGGAGGTTGAAATGGCCCCAACTTGGTGATGTCCCGTCTGTGACAGACAGGCAGCTGCAGAATTTATAATGGCTCATTTTCCTAGAAGATGAGGAGGAAACTTAAAATAACCTCTTCTGCTGCAGCTCTCATACGTTTGCACTTCTAATTGAGGGCTTTAAATGGGAGAGAGCAGTGGCAAGCCATTCAAGGCAGCGGGCAGGCACTAACTCTGGCCCGTGCGTACCCGGGTTTTGCTCTGCCTTGGCTTGTGTGTACCAGCCTCCTGTCTGGTAGAGCAACAGCGAGCATCTGTGCAAGTGTGGGGGTTACCTGGAAGTAAGGGGAAGCCTCATAAGAGATCTCCCAGTCTTCATTGTCCTGCTATTATTTTAATTATTAAAATGACTGGAAGAAATCACAAATCCATCGGAGCACAGTTGTCTACAACTGCTATCAAACAAGTAGTTGACATCCAGCTCTGAAATAGATTAATCAGTTGAGGAATACTGGTTCCTACCCTAGCTCCCTGATCCCTAGGAGAATCTCTTTCCTCCTCTCAGTAGTTCTCTGATTTTTTTACCACCTGGAAAAAGAATCCAGTTTCACCCTGATAATGATATACGACACCCCCAAAAAATAAGTCAATGTATTGATCTCCGTAGCTTATACCAAATTCAAAGTGATCAATCAAAACCCAGAAGATAAATCAGCTAGCTTGGTTGCAGTTTGTTGGCTTTAGACAAAATAACAGGAGACTTTGCTTTGCTTTTTATTGCATGAGGCAACAAGTAGGAAGACTCCTTATAATAATTCTTGGGTAAGAAAGTGACAAGGCAAAAAATGCGATGTGAGGTCAGGAACAGCAAAAGTGAAGTAAATTCAAAGCGGAATTTCTTGGGTTTAATCATTTATACCAGGAAAGATTAACCACCAAGCAAGAATAAAAAAAAAAAACCAACTTTATTATTATCTGATACTAAACATAAAGCATAAGGTTGCAGATCTTCCCCTTCAGCCAAGGGAACTTCTGCTGGCAGGGGTCTTGTGTGCCTGGCCATCGACTGGCGTGAGCTGAGTTGCTTCAGAGAAGGCAACCAAGGTTGTCACAACTGAGGCTCTGTCTGATCCGTTCTGCCCCAGAGGCCCAATGGACGATGCCTTTCCCCCTCGTTTGTGCCTGGGTGCTGCGTTTGCCTCTGCGTGTAGTGCACTTGTTCCACTGCGTGGTTGGAAATCCTATCGGATTTTTGTTGGGGGGTTGGACATTTAATGTTAGCAGGCAGGGCAAGAAAAAAAGTGCTTTTTCTTGTCTTAAGTGAGAAAATTGTGGAGGAAGGAAGGAAGGAAGCTAGGTAGGTAGTTAGTTCCTGGAAATGGTAAAAATGTTCCTGTTTAAAGAAGATCAGAGAAATAATAGCAAGTGTTTTAAAAGCCGTCGCAGTTGTGCTTGGTAGCCTAAGACAAAAAGTTCAATTTTCTGAAAATTGGCTCCGCTCAGCTCCCCAGGTCCTCAGAATCAGAACTCCTCAAACCACTTGCTGCTTTTGAAAACCTGACCCTTTTTATTTAGGTGGCATTAAAAGAAGTGAAATAGAGGAACATAAAAAAGTACGGTAACACGCAGAACAATGTGAGACATAAAAAAAAAAAAGGAAGCTGAACAGAAAAATCTCAACGTATCTGCTTGACATACTAAAATAGTTCTGTTTTCTTGAAAATGTTCATTGGAAAATGCATTACAAAACCTTGTAACAGCTGGAATATGGTGATCTAATTGCTGTTTCAATAGCGCTGTGAACATGCAAACATATTTCCTATGCAAAATGTCAAAAAGGCAGCAATCAAAGTGAGGCTTTAAGCTTCAAAACAAAGACACAATGAGCTGATTTGTAAACATTTATTTCTAAGGTTACATTTAAAACCAAAATAGAACAGCATAGGTTTGGAGACAGTGCAACAAATCTTTTTACAAAACACAAGATCTGGAAAGAACAGAGGTTTACTAGCTACACAATACTTGGGCTGCATCAAGATTTCATTCCCAGTGGTGCTGCAGCTCCCTGAAACCGTGTGTTTCTTCCTGTTGAAATGAGGAGCAAGTCTTGGAGTAAGGGAGGGGGATTGTTGCCACTGGAAGGACGCAGGGAGATGCAGAGATCCTTCCTGTGCGGAGCAGACCTGGTCGTGTACCTTCGTTGGCACCACTGCACCCTCCCCGTAGGCGTGGTTGGCTAGCTGCGGGGCTCGGCTCAACGACGGCGTTGGCTTTGTTGCAGGTGTTGAGTGAGGCAGGATTGGCGGCAGCGCTGAGGGAGATGGCAGGTTTGGGGTGACCTGGCAGTCCTGGGATGAATTGGTTCAGGGGCTGCCTTTTGCTCACTTCGTCAGGACGGGTGGCAACTTCAAGGTACGGTGTGACTTGGTTGTGGTTGTATTAACCAGGTGCAGCGAGCGTCTGCAATGTAACACGAATATTGAAGTCCAAGGAGGCTGTGCAGGATACAGCGTATGACCTGGGGAGTCATACACGATGGTCTTTCTTGCCAACAGAGCATTGTTGATTTTCCTGGGACTCACACCGGTGTGGTTAGTGTAACACGACAGGCACCGCTTGCCTTACCCAGATGTGAAATCAGAACCAGCTAAAAGGATCACACCCACTCTGCACCAAAATATGCCAGTAGCATCCCAGGAAAACCCTCCTAAATACATACTTGATAAAGAAGTAAATCAGTTTGAGGAGTAGACTTATTTTCACCAAGGCCATCCATTTGTAAGATTCTTACTGTATTGTGCTTGCAAATAACATTTATTTCTGTAGTGTAAATATGCAAGAGTTCATTTTAATAAAAAGTAAGCCCTAAAATAAGATAAACCCCATGACTAGACTTGCATTGAAGATTTAAAGTGCATTCATCTGCTGTTTTTCTATATAAATATTCATTGGTTTAGTGCTCTCAGGTGTTGGAACTTTTAATCTGCATTCAGATGGAGGTACTTTAATCAGAGAGTTCATAAAAGTCTCTAACTTTTTTTCATAAAAAATAGAGTAGTAGATATAACAGAGGGTTGCAAAAGCTTAAAAAAAACCCTAAACTGCAGCTCTAGGAGGAAAAAAAAAGTAAACACCAAATGGCATTTTGTGCCATAATATCAATATTCTATTAAAAATAAATCTCTCACTGTTAGACCGAAGAGTCTCAAACAACCTGTCACTTCACTGCAGTCTTCAGAGATGACTGATAATGGGTAAAAAATCCCATAGCATCTGTTTACCATGTACTCTCACAAACTGTTAGGAATGTTTTTAAATGTCAGCAGTAATGTATGCATGTATTAGCTATCACAGAGCAACAGCTCAACAAAGACAGCATCACTGCCATACTGGGGGCTCGCGCTCTAAATTAGGGAGGTCAAGTGGCGGAGATAGAAGCCGGGTGCGTTTGAAACCATATTGTTTGCCTTCTGAACACTGGAAGGAATTGTGCAGTCAGCCGCAGTAACAGTGCCGACGTAGAGAGTTCGTACACTTTGAACATAGCTAAGTGGGATTATGGTAAATCTTTCAGCTGCGAGAAGGTTAATTGTGAAAGGCACTGAATTTAAGGTCGGGAGGATGCACGTGGGGGGTAAGGTGGTTTCGGCTGCCTTTTGCATTAGCAAGGTATCACGTTTCATTTGGGAACGTAAGCGTTCCTCAAGTGTGGGGTGTCCTATAGGTGCAGGCGCTGACTAAACAGCTTGTGGGACAGTGTTGTTAGCTGCCCTGCATTCCCTGACAATTCTGTGCTGCTTAACTACGGAGAGATGCTGCAGGGTATGTTGTCCTGGCAAAGTCATCGTGCTGCAAGCCACTTTTCACGATGAAATTCATAAATCAGGTTTTTCCCCCATTACTCCCTAATAGAAACAGCTCTCCCTCTTTCTCTCTCTTAATTTTCGTGTGTGCAGGTTTTTTTCTTGTTTGCCACTAAGCGTGTACATTGTTGAACATTGGTTCTGCAGTCAAAATGTGAGAAGAGTGTTTTGCTAAATGGTCGAGCAAATACGCTTTTGGGCCGTAAGCTTGTGTCCTCCCCAAATGCAGTAAGCCTGAGCCTGTCTTGAAAGTTGCATGGGGTGTTGGGTATTAAGGAAAGTGACAGCCAGAGAAGATTGCAGAGGCGAATTAATTCATACTGCTGCCTTTTTCAGTCCTTCCCCGAC
>NW_010233163.1:42251-54248 GCF_000690775.1 Eurypyga helias | reverse complement strand
GCAGACACTGGTGTTGACACAGATACACCGCTGGATTCAGTCAGTCTGAGTGCATGGCCAAGTGTGTGAAACCCGTTAGGGGGGTTCTGTGGGTACAGCGATGCATGTGCTTGAGGTTGAGCGGGGGAGCGGGGCAGAGTGACGGGCTGTTTGGGTTAAGATGGGGGAGCAGGGCAGAGTGACGGGCTGTTTGGGTTAAGATGAGGGAGCAGGGCAGAGTGATGGGCTATTTGAATGCAGAGCACACTTGCTGCTTTGCTACTCCTGTGTCCCATAGTGGGCATTTTGGAGCTACCCATAAACGTGTGCCCTATACAGTATATGGCCTTTTGTGAGTGGGGGAACTCTACTGAGCATTTGTTAGTCTCCTGTCCTGACATTTCTTTTATGTAGGTATGGTCCATGATGGCTGGTAGGCAGTTTCCATAGAGTCGTAGTGGCCTTTAAATCTGGCAGTTAAAAAAAAAAAAGCCCAAAAAGAGCAGAGATAGATCAAGGACATAATGTTCTTGATGAAACAGGCTGAAATCCCTGAACAACAAAGAGAGTTTTTTTCTTCTTTAATTATCTAGATCATTTGGCCAGCTGTGAGCCATGAACCCAGCTGGTCAGCGTGGGTGTGAACGGGAGGTCCGCCGGGTTGCTTTGTTAGCGTAACTCTTCAGACCACAGCAACAGCGAAACAAATATTTCCTTCGTTGCCAAAATGATTCCTTAGGCTCTGGGGCAGGGTGTCTGGGATGGGCAGGTGGAAAGATCCGTTAGGAGGTGGTCTCACTGCATGGATCAGCAAGGTCCTGATTCACCTTAGCGAGGGAAGCGGCTCTGGGGGCTGGCCAGCTTCTCGGTCGGGTGGTTTAGTTGGATCTTAGCAGAGCCGCGATCCAATTCTCTGACTTCCGCAGTGGGTAGTTGCAGTTGAATTAGAGCCTCGAGAAAGTAATTATGAGAGGCATTGTGAAACACCCTGCTAACCCAGCAGTAAATTAAACCACAGACTGGGAACAACTGGAGATAGTGAGATTAGAGCTTGCTTTTGGAAATTTTTTCACTTCTGGTGCGTGTCTTTCTTTTTTCCACTTCCAAGGCTGGATGGCGACCCTTGGAGCAGTAGGCTGGAGTCGCTTCTGTCATCAGCCGAGATGAGATGCTCCATGGTTGGAAACAGGTTCTGAAACCAGAGAGGAGAAAGTATGTTGGGTTTAGAGCTGGAGAAATGTCCTGGAAAGCAGATAGGAGAGACACAAAGCTGAACAGCGTAAAACTTGTTTTGAAAATCTCTGCAAGTTTTCTTGCCAGCCTTATTTTATATATATGCATAAAATTGTTTCATAATACTGATCCTTAAGAGTAAGGACTTAAAGTTAGAATATTGCAAGACGGAAGAACATGATGTCAGAAAAACTGCTTCAAATTAATTACTTGTGCAAAAGCAACCCTTGAACGAGAATTGTGAAACACTTAATAGTGGGAGTAAACAGCAGTTTCAGGGGGCAAATTTCTGCAACTTTTGCTCAATGTAGCAGGTTCTGAAAGTATTGACAGGCTTTTTCATTTTTTTCCTGTTAAATATTTAATTCACAACCAGCTCAAAGGTACTCTTTTTAGGCATCAAAGAAGATACCACTGCAAAATTACGGTTGAGTTATTTCCCCAAATTATGCATCGTTTCTCAATATTGTGCAAAATATATTCTAAGGAGCAGAGAGCTGTCTTTTGACCTTTTAGAAAACTATAATTTTTGTATGCCTTTCTTTATTAATGCCCTAATAAAATACAGAATATACTCTTATTTTCACGTGAATTTTAACCCATCCCATGCTTAGATCTTGCACTGATGCATTGATTTTTCTGCAGCTGAAGACCTGATCCAGTTCAGACTCAGCTTTTTTAGGCAATTTTGCCATTTGTGAAATCATTCCTAATATGAATTCTCAGCTGTAATTTCAGAATAGAGGAGAAGTCCACATTTAAAAAGATAAAAAGCCCCCGATAAAGCCCAAGTAGGAATATGGTGCATCAGTGAGCAAAGCAGAAAATGGGGCTCCTCCTTGCTTCTTGGGATTAGAATAGCATCCCTGAAACAGCAGAAGTCTGCTGGGATATCAGAGCAATTTACATGTCCTTTCAGCTTTACTGCAGGCTCTTCATGGCTGGCCAGTCCTTCATTGTGAGCCCCTTGAGTTTGGAAAGTCCCTCAGACCAAATCAGAAATAACTGCTGCTAATATAGATGTTCCTATATTTGGGTTTTCAGCACAGCTCTCTTCTCAGGGCATGTCTGCACAGCAGCGATAAATTGTAGACAGCCTCCGTTCCCACATCACACTTCTTTCTTGCTTGCATTAATGTATTTGCAGCTGAACAGAAGTCTGGAATGTGTAAGTAGTGATAACTCTTTATGTTACTTTAAAAGATTTTCCTTGGCCCCTCATCTGGATATTTGAGATGGTCATAACTCTAATTCCAGCGAGAGGTGAGAGTAGCCAGATGCTCGGAGGCAAAATGTATTTTGTGCTGGTTTCCCAAGGGCTTACCTGCTCCCTGAGGGTCTGTGTGAGAGGCAGCGGGGAGAGGGTGGGCTGTCCCCCACAGATTGTCCTCAGCTCGTGCTTTACTGACATAAACCGAGCACAAGACTGTATAGGTAATTCATATGTGTGCACATACACATATACGTAAGTACCGTGTAAGTTTATGGAGTGGGAACAACCTCTGACACAGCCTGGGACTGCAGGTACTGTGACTCGGCTGGAGTTTGGGACGTACCTTAATCCCTACAGTGCGTGCTCATTTTTGCTTCCTGATGTTTTGTAACAACCCCTGATGCGTGTTTGACATGAATGCTGTCCCTTAACATGAATTTTCAGGCAGTGAAACGAATGCACAAGCAGCTCTGTTGCTTCACCTACCCCTTGCTTTATGAGGCTTCTGTGTAGCTCTCCAACGTCCTCCATCCAAGGTCCTTTGCAGACAGGAAGGAATTAAACATCTCAACGGCCATACAGTGGTATCCCGCTTTTGTACAGGGATAGGAAGACTGCAGGTGACTGCAAAAGCTTTTCTCTGTATTTTAGCCCAAAGGTAAAAAAATCCAGACTTGCTGAAAATTGGACATGTTTTAGAAACTTGGGAGTATGTTCCTCAGGTGCTCCTGAAAACATTGTCCTGTATGAGTTTCCTTCAGACACCATAAATTCCTAGCATTTTTTGTATGGAAAGGGTAGCTCCTAGCACTGTATTACCCACTGCTGATAGCACACTGACAGCCTCTGTTTCATGACTCCTGGTTGCATGTTGCAACCAAAAGACTTGATTTTCTTACTCCTCTCCCACAAAAGCAGACACTTGGGAAGTATCTTGGATAAGTTGTTTGAATGGTTCCAGCGCTTAAGTCACCCCCAATATTTGGCCGAAGCTTTGGCATGATACGATTTCACAGGAGCTGGCCCCGAGTGGTATTTCTCAGCATGAATTTTTAAAAGGCACTGAACGCTGGGTTGGAAGGCAGACATTCGCAGAGCCACGTAAGAGGTGTGATTGCACTCCTCTAGCATTAGGCATGGTAAAAGGCCTTCTCGGAGTATGTGGGACACTATTGTCTTGAAAAGCAACGTCTCAGAGTTAGTTATCTGTGTTTGACTTTTGGCCTAGTAATTGGCAAGTTGTGTACCCCTACAGAGTTCGCCAATTTACACCTCTAGCCCACCATTTCCTGGTCGGACGTTGTTAGCTACCTCTCCCTCAGGACTCCTGTGAGAGTGCGTCATAGGGATGACGCAAAATTCTGCCCTCAGTTCAGCTGATACAAGTCCATGGTCCTTTGCCTGATCGCTTGGGAGTTTGTTGGGATTTTATCTTTGGTTGTTGATACACTTCTCGTTTTGATTAGACTATAAAAAGCAGTCTTTTGGCTCAGACCTTGCTTTCTTCTCCTTTCCTTTTACTTCATACAGAGGCCATGAACTCGGGTTCACTGGGAGTGCCATATGCAACGTTCTGGAGGCCCATTTCTTCATCCCCAATCTCCCAACGTTTCTATCTACTGTCGTGTAACATATGGTGCTGATTCGTACTAAACAACAGTGGTTTACAGTTTGGGTCTAACTTAATTCTGCGTTATTTAGAAATTGATACTTAATTTGAATTGATTATATTTCTACACCCTTAGGTTTCTGAGTTGAGTTTTTTTTTTAACAAAAAGGCTGACTCTGGTAGATGACTTCTCTACTAAAAATCCTTGGAAGTCATCTTCTGGTTGGCCACATAGAATGGTATCCGCATTCTAAAATGCTCCTGTTTCATCATTATTAGAATAAAACATTGCAGTTTTGATATTGCTGGCGGTGATTTGACTGATGCAATGCTAATGACTCCAGTGGATATACTTCTGATTTGCATTGAGATTGTGGAAAAGCAGGACTGGTCCCCAGATGGAGGAAAATTAAAAGTCCGGAGCTCAGTTCTTGCCTGATTTGCATAACGTACCGTCGCTTGCAGGATGGGTGCAAAACTTAAGATTCAAGAGCGTGGGCAGTCAGACTTTTCTGGTTTTTAAAAGTGAGATGGTGGGTGGGTGAGGACTAGCTACTTGAGCTTCATCCCCAGCTTTGCCTGTGGCGTCCTCGGAGACTACGGCATTTTCATTTCCAGTCTGCAAAATAGAGTGAATAATACAATATGCTTAAATCAAAGTGTTGTTGAAGAGATTAATTATTTCTAAGTACACTGGAGCTAAATGCAAGTATTAATAACTAGAATTTGTAAAATGTTAGTTTACGAGCCCTGTGGATGTCTCGTTGATTGATTGGCGCTGAACAGACGGGTGTTTAGGGATCTGGAAGTTCTTCCCTGTTAAGATAACAACCGTTGTCATGAGGGAGTAAAGAAATTTGGTGTCATCAATTACAAGGGAAAATGTAATGATTCAGTAAAACCAGAGAATGGATTTCTTGCATTCAGAGTAGGAATGGAAAGAATTTACTTAAAGTAATTGTAAGAAGTAAGTTTTTAGTAAGTTTGCCATTTCCAGCACATTTTTGTCATTGTGTCTAGCACAAGATCTCTTGGGTGTATCCTAGACTGAGGTTGCTGGTACCCTTCTTATGCAAAAGGTCTCTTGTAATCTGGGTGCCCAGCCCCCCCATCTTCCTAGCTCTGCCCACTTCAGCCGTGGTCCCTTCGCAGGCCATGTGAGCAAAAAGGAAAGGACAGCAGATTTAGCCAAGTAATTTCTTACGCAGCACGTTGGAGTGTTACAGGATCCTAGAAAGACGCCAGCCAACCTTGGCCTTGGACCCATGACTTCCTTTTCTTTCCTTTTGAGAGTGCAGCGTTCCTGTCCTCTGGTTAGAAGCCTGTCTTGTCCCCTCAGCCTGATTATCTTCTACAATTTTTCCATCTTCTTTTGCCTTCGGTAAGAAAAATCCCAAGTATTAGCCCTGCCTGTTGGCTTCCGTATGGAGAACATTAAGAGGTAATGGAGCTACTTGCCAGAGCACAGAAAAAACCAGAATTCGTGGTTTCTCTGTTGTTATCTGTAGCAAGCAGAAATGCGCTCTTACAAAATGGGGGTTCTACTTCACTGAGCAGGCTCTGATCCAACGTGATAAAATAAATGTTGTCTGCCGGATAACAGGCATTTCGCATTCAGATAAGGGCATGTTTGCAGTGTGTCACAAGCACACATAACAGAAATACTAGAGATGCATCGATTCAAGTTTTCTTAAAGATGTGGATGCCAGGTGGGGTTCAAAAACTGGACTGATTCTTGAAAATTCTGCTCTCAGTTTGGTGGGTTATATGTATATATTTTAAGCTTACATGAGGCGGCTGAAATGAGAGATGGACACGTAACATTTTCATCTCTAAAATGGTAATGCTGTGAGAGTCTTGAGGAAGAACTAAAGACACTGTTGGTACCTGCAATTTCTATTGCCTTATCTGGAACCATTGGTGGAGAGGAAGAAATTGTATGAGTGAAAAAATAAAAATACTTTTATATAAATACTTGATGCTGGGACTTTTCTAGGCTTTTCTTAGAAAGTCTAAAATACCTGGTTTTGTTCCCTTATTCCCCCTTATCTTTATTTGTCAGGATTTCTGTTGTTGCCTTGGATTACTGAAAACCTTGAAAGAGACTTATTTGTGATATTTCTGAGAAAAATTGAAGCAGAAATATAAGAAGTATCACAAAAAAGCCCATTCTCCTAAGATTTCCCCTAAGTTTGTGTGGATTCAAAGGATTTTGTTTGAGCAAATGGTGTTTCCATTCTTTGGTGACCGGTGATCAAGCCAAAGCTCAGATGAGAGCTCTGGAGTTGCTCTTCTCTCCTCAGCACTTACTTTTCTCACAGAGTTGTTTCTCCTCCAGCTTCCTAAAGCATTTTGTTTTAAGGATGCAAGTAATTTTAGATCCGCGTGTTTGTCTGAAATAGCAGACGGTTGAGTGCAAAGCAGAAGAATAAACCCGTTGTTAAAATTCTGGAAGCGCACCGTCTGTTCCTTCTTCAGTGAATCCACAGGGCTCCTCCTAAATTTACCCGGAGTCTGGCACGAGAAATTCAGTATGTTATCACTTTTATCTATACACTAAGTTCAGTGCCATAGGTAATGTCTTATTTGTAATGAAAATATGAGGAGATATTGCAGTGCTGTGCTAAGGGGTTTGGTGAACTTCTCAGTTTCTGATAACATTTTGTTACAGATTTTTTTCCTCCAGGAGCGGGAATTTCTGGTGGCCAAAGACAGGGGGAGGACAATGTTCACAAATGCCCTGCAGAAATAAATCTATTATAATTTTTCCTGAGGAAAGTATTATCAAATGATCCTGTTACTAAACTAAAAGCAACCTGAGTGATTTTGTGACAAAGTTAAAGTCATATTAAATTATGTACCATATGCATCTGTTTATGTTAAATCAGCATGCAGGGAAATCCTTCATAAATGAATACCTGATAAAGGCATACATTGACTGCAGAGGGTTACGGTCCTGGTAGATCATCACTGCCGCTACATGAGAGACATCTTCTACCACGAGCAGGGTAAGGATGCTGGTTCTGGTTTCTGGTGCAAGGTTTCTGGTTCATCTTGGATGTTTTTACCCCAAGTGGCCATTGTCTGTGTTAGGAGATAATATTCCTGGCATGTTAGGAAACAGAACTGAGTGAAAACCTGTGTTGGCACGACTCCCATCTAATCTGCCACGTGAAAGTGTGAATGTCTGTGGGGGCAGAGTTCTGTTGATTACCCACCTCATATCTTGTCAATGGTTGCTGAAACAGTATCAACCTCTGAATTGAGAAAGGGATTTTGTCAGTTTTTATGTAAGTGGTACGTCTAGGGACGATGTGCAAGACGGGCCAAACCCCAAGGCACTTCAGTGTTATGGATGTCGGGTACCAGTTGTGCGCGTTGGTCTGCTCTCGGGTGCTTGACCCGAGTTGCTGAAGTTGGCTCAGTTTGGAGGTACAGAGGCAGAGATATGAGCACCACCTCTTGTCAAGTGCACGTATGCCACGTCAAGGCTAATTTCTCCCAGGCTGCTGGTGTTACTGGGGTGCCCTGTGTCTGGCCACAGGTAAGCAGCAGCAACCCTGTTCCAACAAAGTGAACAGTAAGACTCGTTAATCTCTTTTCAGCCATTACTGGGTCTTTGAAAGACAGGAGAAGTACAAGAATAAAAAATATTTCCAAGAAAATATCTTATGGGGAAAAAACCCCAAACAGATGCATCATAAATAACCTTGGTGAAATTTAAGGACCGTTATCCTGAGTCAGATTCCATCTGGAAGTGAGTCAAAACAGTTTGACAAAGTGCAGCTGCATCTCTAAGCAGGAAAGTTCAGAGATGTTCCTGTCAGATTTGTGGCCCGGTGTATGTCTAAGCATGCCTCTCCAAGATGATACTTTGAGAATGAGATAGTAATGCCAGTTGTCTGGATATGAAATGACAATATTTGACATCACTTCTGCTAATATTGCCTGCCAGAGAGGGACATTGGGGAATGATCTCTCTATCTATCTAGTGCTAGAATCGAAATCCTAATATTGATCATCCTTGCTTCTCTGGTCGTTTCTGTTAGCTGCCCTTAGAGTTTACTTCTCCCTCATACTTGATTTCAGTGGTTGCTATTTGATCATACGTGTTAAATTTAGAATTTTACTATGACTTTATGATCACAGAGTCCCCCTTGCTATGCTGGAAGCGCCCGCAGGTACCAGGCTATTGAATCTTGAAAATATGTAATTAACACTCTCTTGTGCAATTTTGTCTGCTGATAGTGTTTTTTAGGTTATTTTGACCCTCAATTTGCAATTCTGTGGGATTTTTGTAATAACCTGACTCATGCCTGTACCTGTAGGATTAAAATACAACGTTGAGCAAGCGTTCATGAGGATCTGTTTTTGTCAGGAGTCATTTTCCTTCTTCAGAAATAACACATGGGACTTGCATACTTATCTGGCAAGGCTGTTGATTCATAACTCTGTTATCTGAGCTTAGTCACAGCAGAAGTTTAAAAAGAAACATAAAGCAAACCAGGGCTTAGGGTCTCCACGAAGAAGAAAAAAAAGGCCAATATTAGCATGGGGGGGTTAATATTCTTTTGTCAGCTCAACCGATTTAGCTGTAAAAAAAAGGCAGAAAAGCTCTCTCAGGTACAAAGAAGAATCAGCACACATGAAATGTGTCTCAGTCTAACTTCGCAGAATTCCCATACTTTGAGAAAAATGCACAACTGGTAAAAAAGAGGATATAGGTGATAGAGAAGTGATAAGGTCATTCGCTCACTTGGAAACAGGAACATAGAGATGAATGTTGGATCCAGTACACTGCTATTTCTAGAACTGTCTTCATGTAATTTCTTCCATAATGCTCATCAAAATCCATGTTAAAGCCAGCTACATTTTTCACTCATGTTGTTGGAAGTCCATTCTAAAATACTATATTCTCTTGTTTACAAACCTTCTTGCTTCCAGTGGAAGTAACAGTTCACTACTTTATACTGTATTCATTTTCTGTATGTTAAGGCTGTTCTGACCAAGAGTAGGTCATCTCCTCTTTGATGTTTGCACTCTAATAGCTTTCTTTTGCTAAACCAAATAAATCAAACTCTTCCAGTCCTCTTGGTAGAATGTGTTTCCCATTCCCATCCTTGTCCTAGTAATCCTCTGCCGCGTGCGCAGAGGTTTGTATCTGTCTCAGGAGCCAGAGCCGTGCCCGGGGTGCCAGAGATGGTCTCGCCAGAGACCTGTATGAGCCTCCTTGCCCTTCCCTTTGATCGGCTTCTCGCTTCCCTTATGGTTATTCTCTTGAGCTCATCTTCCCTGTTCTACTAACGATTTCCCATCTCGATAAATACTTTGCCAAAGTCCAGAGAGATGAGGTCGTTGTGTTGTCTTGAAAATTAGTTATCATACCAAAGGAAGCTATTCATTTGGTTTAGTCTGCTCTTGATAAATCCATGTTGATTTTCATGCCATTTTCCATTTATGTACACCTCTTGTAGGTATTCCCTCGTGGAAGAGTTGTTCTAAAGCCTTACACGCTAGTAAGGGACGATGAGTAGGCTCCTATTTGCATGAATCACTTTCCCCTTCCCGAAGTACGTAAGTTGTTTTATCTGCTAATCGCCAGCCATATAGTTCCACCCTGGCTTAATCATTTGTTCAGATGCCCAACCTATAATTTGGTGTGCCAGTTCTTTCAGAAGTCGGAAGCTGTGATCATCTTGTTCTCCTGACTTGAAGGAATTACGGAAATGGAGTTTTGCTTCCACTTCGGATTTGATTATTTCCATTTTTATACCCATAACGGCCTTTGCCCATATCACCGTCGGTACCAACATCTTTATTGTAGTTTAATTTCTGGGGTGGAGTTTGCTACTCTTTCATCTCCCCCTGTTGTCACTGCATTGTTGCCCGGCCTAGTCCAAGCTGTTTCCTGAATTTTACCATTAAAAGTCAGATCCTAAAAAAGAGTTACTAGTTAACCCATTTTCGTGAAAATCAATGGTAAAACTCTCCATGTGCTCTTGCTGAAATTTTGCATAAGCCTTATGTTGCTTTCTGAGGGAAAAAATGTGACAGAGGTGACAGGCGTAACATTTCAATTGATCTTTAAAAATATAGTAGGCTTCAAATTTATACTGCCCCAAATAATCATTTAATTTTTCTGCAAAAATACATTTTGTCTTTTTTTTTTTTCTTGGGGAGAAAAACCCATGAGCTGGTATTTTTAGAGGAAAAAAATCCACCCAGACAATGTTGGCCTGCTTGTAGAATGGTAGGAGCTGTAAATTGCATAAATATATACTGCTTGTCAACCTAGGGATTGTTTCACTGGAAACCTCTGCTTAATGGCTGCATTTTGCAGATGATATTTAAAGTATCTGCATTTTGAGTCTGGAAGTGTGCACTTAGACCAGTAGCTCTATAAAAAGAGAGAGTCAAACCTTACATCCCTTACCTGGGTCTGCATGCATGACACTTGCAGGACTGGTCCCTCAGCTTGCAAAGGTACATGCTTCGAACTCTCTCTTCGTAAGCAAACACAGAATGTACCTGGCAATAAAAGGTCTCCTTGTATCATGTATAGTTGCAATAATGTTTATTTAAATATTATCTGATTCCCTCAGCACCTTTAGTATTTACCAAGAGAAAAAATGACACCGTTACTTTTCTTCTGAATTTTTAAAAATGACAATAGTGCAATTAAATTACTGAATTCATTTATATTTAATTGTACTTTTGGTTTTAATGTGCTGTTGGAGGACATTTCTTTCCATGACTGTTAGTTTTCCATGCAACATAAGAAAATCTAAAGCTATATTAAGGAAATATATTACATGGGCAAGACAAAGTCTCATTAGTGTTATTTATGGCATGCTGAAACCTCATTAGGAGAAGGTATGCTGGATTCAAAAATGCATTACTGAGAATGGGTTTTTGAGGGGGTTAGGAGAGAAATTGCTTTTATTGTGTTTCTTTATCACATACAGAGTGGTTAGTGGACATGTTGGTTTCCTAAAGTGTAAAATAAATTAAGATAGAAGAAAAAGAGTAATTAATCTAAGTGGTAAGTATAACCTCATTACAGATTGGGAATAGCCTGCACATGGTCAGAAGGAGTTTCTGTTTACTGTTCACCTTAGTTTCAACTAACCATTAATTTTTAACTTCTTTCACTGGAGGTAAAAAGTGATATTTTTCAGCACGGTAGTTTGCATCTTAAGCAGTAATAATGTGCTTTTAGTGCACTTCAGACCAGGGATGAGTGAAACTCGAGGTGCAGAGTCACAAATAGCCCAATTTAGGTAGTAGTATTTGCTCTAATGAGAGCTATTTATCCAGTCCTGCGTAAATATTGTTTGGTAGGCATACAAGGAAACCATTATTTGCAAGTAAATGAGAACAAAAGGAGAGCCCCTGCATTGTCAGTCTTGGATGGGAAAGTCATTCTGCGTGGGCAGTATCCTTTCCCCGGCTGCAGCCGTTAGGTCCCAGGGACTCGAGCATCCCCGAAACGAAATCGCTCCGTTCCTGCAGCCCTCCATCCCTGCTGGCGCGGAGCAGATGCGAGCCCTTCGTTCCCCTCCCCGTCCGCTCCCTCCCGCCGCTGGTCGCTGTCACCACTGCCGCACAGCTGACAAACTCCCTGACGCGGGCGCTTCGCCGGGCTGCCTCGACAGCCGCGTTACCTGCTGGCCACACACATTGTTTTGACTTCCTACGCCAAATCCACTTAGCGCTCAGGCACACACAGCTGCTCGGATGGCCGTGGGTAGTCAGGCTCCCTACGCCGAGCCTGTTGCTAAAACGTGAGAGCCTGCGGGGTTCTTTAATGATAGAACATCTATTCTTCTAGAATTAGTTCTTCTTACAGCCACTCCACGTGTGGCATCCGTGGTAGCATCCGTAACGTTTATGAATGTGGTTTGTGATAGAAGTTGGGAATACAGGCTAGCTTACCGCCAAGGCTGGATCAGCTCAGTGAACC
>NW_010233163.1:41650-42211 GCF_000690775.1 Eurypyga helias | reverse complement strand
AGGAGGCCACCTTAAGGTTCCTCAGAGCCCCCTAAGACAACATTATCGTATTATAAGTGTAGTTATTTATCAGTTGACACATGAATAATGCCAGGGTTTTTCTGAGGGCCAAATCCTTGCTTTCAAAGGACTTACAAAGACCTAGTAGTTGAACTAGATGCTATCCCTCTTCCCCATCCTTTCATCACTCTAGCCTTGCCTTTTTGTCTTCTCCTTATGGTTGCAGTGGACATAGTATCACGCTACTGCAGCACCTACAAACTACATCTGAAATGACGACCCTATGGAATTATTCCCTGTAGTAACAGGAAGTCATAAGTAGTCTCTGCTTCAAAATGTTCTGCAGACAAAGCAGATTGGGAGGGGGTGGAAGGGAAGCATGCAGGCAAAACAAATAAAATAATGGTTTTTGAAAGTAGATGAAAACGATCTTATTTTTCTGTCAGTTTTCTTCTTTTAAAAGGTTTTTGAGAGAAGATGAGGGAGGGAGGGTGTCTTGGTATGAGGATGGAGAGAGATGAGGAGGCTGGAAGGGACTCAGGAAGAAATAAAAGAAACTGA
>NW_010233163.1:30827-41626 GCF_000690775.1 Eurypyga helias | reverse complement strand
GCAGTTTAGTGATCAGTAGCAGAGGATGTTTGCAGTAAGGCCGCAGGAGGTGGTTGGTTACGTCTGATACTGTGGCACTGGGCCAAGGGCCCAGCTACCGCTGATGTGCTCTTCCTGGAGTACCACCGGAAAGGGCTGCCCATCAGAATGAGGACATATAGCTGTCAGCGTGCACGTGTGTGTGGTCTCGGTGTGCTCCGGGCCCTCGCTGTAGGTCTGCTGCCTTTGGAGGGAAAGGTTAAAAAAGCAGACAGAAGGAACAGGCCTACAAAGTAAGGACAACTTGAATTCACCCAGGAAAAACAAAAAAAGGGTGTTTCAGCAAAAGAAAAAAATGAGAGGAGTAGGGAACAGTGAGGAACTGAAGAATAGCCCTGGCTTTTTTCAGGAATATCCTTCTGCCCAGAATCACATACGTGAAGGAGAAGAAGGAAGACGATGTTGTACTTATGCCTTAGGAAGATTGAGGCCGTGGGTCTGAGGGTTGCTGGAATGTGTGTAGATTGACCAGCGGTGCCTCTTCTGTGACAAAACAAAATGAAGAAGCCTTACTAAAGACGCTACTTCCCTGTATTCAGGATGTGCTTATGTTCACACCCTTGTTCTGATGGATTCCCAGCGCTCACGAAGCCACAGAGCAATGTGAGCGTGTCCAGAAGATGCACAAGCTAGTTAGAAAGAGCTGGCGGTATTCCTCTATAACAAATGCAGGCACAGCCCTGAGAACAGTTGCAGCATGAGGGCTTCCTGTCTGTAAGCACCTTCAGTTTGTGATTGTGGCATCCTTGTGCAAGGTGAAAGAGGAGGCCTGATGACAGTGGAAGAGGATAGGGTGGCAAGCACCTCACTGTTACCTTTAGCTGTAAGTAAGCTGCATGTGTGATTTGGGCAAATTACTTAAGAAATCAAAGCAATCTCCCTGAAAACCATATGGGTCTTGGGGGTTTGACTTCATAATTTTTGAGAGTCCCATTTACGGTCTGTCATTTGGGATAATACTGGTAACTTCCTTGACATGGGGGATGTTAGCCCCTCCTTCTTTCATGTTTGTGATAGGTGGGGTAATCATCATTGTAAAACATGCCTTTGGTAATGGTCCTTAATAGCACTGCAGTGCAAGGGTAGTGCGTGCTGCAGATAGAAACTCCAGACCTGTTCGTGATGAGCCTAGGAGAGTTTGTGTGATTAAGATAAACACTTCTGTTGTGGCCACCTGTATTACTGTGAAAGGGACAAGCAGAGAAACCATGTAGGCCAGTCACAGCGCTCTCACTGCTAGATGGATTTCCCTTTGAGGGGGAAAGGGACAAGCCAGGATTCCTTTTCCATTTGTTTTTAGAGCATTTGCAACTTCAACTGACTAAAACAAGAGTAATGTTCAAGTGTGGCCAAATTCCTGGCAGAGCGTGATACTTCCATAATAATCATCATGTTGAGGGCTGGTGTCATGCGGAGATTTACTGGCAGTACTTGCGTGGAGGCCTACTTTGGAAAGGAAAGCAGGAAAATTTCATTCCAGTTGCACTCTAAAGAGGGCATGAGAGGAAAATGACAATGAATTTGCTTTCTTCGCTTGTCACAAAATGAGGGTGTCTCCTACAGCAGTACACAAAGGCTGCAAGAACTCGCATCTGTCACTAGGAAACCTGCCTCGAGATTTGATGCAATACATTACTAGAAAGATTTATACCATTTTCCCTTCGTCTGTTCTGTATGTTGTTAGTGTTACTAATCTTCTATTATCAGGAACAGAGCAGGCTATTTGTTGCTCAAGTGTCCGTGATGATATGTGAGAAATTAATCTGAAGACACTTGGAAGTTCTCCTCCACGTCAGCATTGATGGGGTGGAGACACTGCAGATTATTAGTTTGCAGTAATGCCTGCTTTTTATCATAATGCCTACATAAAAGCAGCATAGTAAATGAGAGAGAGGAAGAGAATGTGCAAAAGACAAGGCTTTGCCTTGAACACGGCCCAGCAGTTGTTGCACTTTTATGAGTAAGAAATGAAAAATAGCCATTGGCGACCTTACTGGGCTCTGTAAGCTTGTTTGCTAAACAGAAAGTGGTTGTGTTAGAGCCCAACACCATTCTTCCCCCTTGTACTTTTTATTTTGAAAAACAATTTTCAAAGCATTTAAGAGGAGTTTAAGATCAGCCAAGAATGTGGGGAAAGGAAGAGGGCAGTAAAATAGCCGTGCTGTGACGCCTGTGAAGCACCGTTCTCTCAGGGGAGGTTGTATGTGAATGGCGAACCTACCCAGAGATTGAAACAGGATGGGCTTATCTGATCAAAATTAAGCTTGAATACTTGGCCACTGATGCTAAATTGGTATTTGCCTCCAGGAAATCTTTGATACTGATAAAAGACCATTTTTTTGAAAACTCGTAGCTGTTTGCACCGTGGATCCGATAGCAGTTGCAGGGTGGTTGGGGAGGGTTGCCCTCCTTTGCAAGGGTTGGGTTTACTTGTTGCCCTTGAGGTGTCAGTGCCAGCACAAACCAAGACCAGCAGCCTGCAGGTCCCAGAGGGTCAGCACTGACCTTCTCCTCCCCTGAGCACCAAGCACACCAACCTGTGCTACTCTTCACCACAGCCAATAATGATTGCATTGTTAAATCCAGGCCGCATGCTTGTTAGCTGTGCAAGGATGAGGAGTCACTACCTAAGAAGGATTTAGAGAGTTTTTTTGGTTACTAATGGTTCACCATAGTGTTTTCAGCTTATTTTCTCCAATTTCTGTAGCTGTATGACCTAAAATTACATTGTGGAGGAAAAAAAAAATTCCCAAACAAACAAGCAAATGCGTTTTCCTTTACCCTCTTCATATTAGCCAAGCAGATCCTTCCACTCAGGTCTTGTAATTTGTATGGAATCATAAAAATTAGAAATGAGAGACCTATTGGTCCATCTAATCCATCTCTTTTTAGTGAAAGATTGTTCTTTCCTTATCATTCTTCTTGTAGCCTAGTTTTATACAACTCAGTTGATAGGACCAAGAATATCAAACAGGATATTGTTTCTGATACATAATTTGAAAGGTGAGCACGTTGGTGGTCACAAGGTCAATGCCAGTGTCATTAATTTGTCTTCCAAAGCTGCCAGTACCAGCACTCTTAATTTAAATCCCGAAGTGAGTCTGAATATAATGCATTTAGTTTCCTATAATGAATTTAGAAGGAATTTTGTGCTGGTTTTGAAAGGGACTTAGTTGGGATGGAGATCTCTGGTCCCTCGCTACATCTGCTGATGGTCCTGAAAGCTGTGACTGTTGCAGGTCTGGGACTGCAACAGAGAAACTCCTTTTAGCACGTGTTATTTAGTAATGCAATATCCTGTACAAAGGGTAGTTATTCAAGCTGTGAATGAAAGAGCTGAATCGCCCCATAAATTTGATGCTTATTGATGTGAGTTGCTTCTAATATCTCTATAGGGAAAACCCCACTTATTGATCACTTGGGGCACTGTCTTACTTCTGCCATTAATTCAGTTGTAGATTAGGTTGTAATGTATTACTTTCATAAGGATCCTGAGTGGTTGGAGTCAGGCGGTGAAACTGAAGTTACAAATACCAGCAGCCTGTACGGCTCATGACACTGGCTGAAACAGCCAGCAGCACCCGTGAACTGGCGTGCTTTCAGTCCGGTTTCCGCGGAGAAGGCTTATTACAGTAACAAACAACAGGTAGGGCTTTAATGAAATAGATCTCTTACTGGAGCTGCTCAGGGATCATCCTCAAAAGTCTCCCTCTAGGTGCTTTAGGATGAGTAAGGAGGCTTCAGCAAAGGATTCGGGCTAGTTTATGTCCAGCGCTGGAATAGATGTCACAAGGGATTAACAGAGCAAGCGCGTGAAGCCAACTATAATCTTGGTGGGAAGTATTAGCATTGCCCAGAAATGGTATCAGTGGCAGGACAAATCTCCTGAGAGAGGTCAGGAAAGGGCAGAGTGAGATTAAGGCCATCTCACTGCAGTAGCTGGAAACTGTGGCCGTGCTGGGGTGGCAGGAGTGGGGAGTGGACTGCTCCTGCATTTGGTCAGCCTCTCCTAAATCTTTATGACAAATGTGCTTTGCTGGAGTCCTGTGAGAAATACTGATGAGCATGCTCAGTGTATCAGGGGGTGCCAGCATCCTCTTTTGTATTTCCCGTCCTGATTCTGGTTTACTGAGAAATGAGGCAGTCTCTTTGGCTTGATCCATCCTGCCTGCGGGCAGGAAGGACAGATGTCCCTGAGTCCACCACAGCATGACGGACGGCATGTTTTCCTCTTGCCCTGTGATGCATGGGGTCCTTCACAAGCGGAATGTGATACCTTCTGCTCTCCGGAGTGGGAGAGTCAATCCTGTAAACTCTGCTGTTTCTAGCAGAAGTTCTCCAGGTCCTGCCAGAACAGGATCGTGGGCCTGGAGGCAATTGCACAGGCTTGTGTTCAGGTGCTTTTGGCAGTACCTGCAACTTCGGGATCTCTCTTTCTTGCAGACTGGAAAGGTGTAACTGGCAGGTAATAAATGGAGATGCTGTTTAAGTGGAAGTATACAGAGCAGTAGGATTCATTTCTGATATTTGCCTTTCGGTCTGTATGCACTGAGGATTATAAATGCAACAGAGCTATAACTTCTGTAAGCCCGGAGAAGGCTCCGACCCTGAGCTGACATCTTTCTCCAATGTAGTACAACAGGTACAACAGCTGCCTAGCCAGGTAAAGCAGTAGGGTCCAGCGATGATCCGTAAGGCCATGGAAATTGCCACACCTTTTCAGCTCTCTAATGCATCCAGCATGGATCTCTGGAAGGGGCCGGCAGCAGGCGTTTCCAAAGGGTAGAGAAGGGTTTGGTGAGTGTTGGAGCAGTCAGAGGTGCCGGTCCTGTGCTATGTGCAGTGCGAATCCCCCACTCTTCAGGCTGGCATACACTGTGAAGCACCAATCTTGGTTAGTGGTATCTGCTTTAAACTTCGATTTCTTACTATTACAGCTGTACTAGTTGGAAAGTTGACACAATCTTTCCCTCAGGCACTTCTATCACCACTGAGTTGCACTCTCTAATTACATAGTTTGCATAGAAAAGCATTTGAGTTTGTTGGTTGGAATCTGCTGCCTTTGGCTTTCATTGTATGCCCTTTCCTTGTTGTTTTGAGGGGCAGAAAGAATGGACCCACTCCCTTTATACCATTCCCAGCTTTAGAAAAAGGTATCATGTGCTGTGCTAATGATTTTCTTCCTTAAATTAAAAAATCCCTCCTTTTTTCTGTCACTTTTCATAGTAGGGATTTTCCATGTTCTATTTTCATTGCCCTTCTTTGACCTACTTCTTCAAAGGGGAGTGAGGAGTACTGTATGCAGTCTTCAACAGGAGACTGGAAGACATATATATGGGTGTATTTCCATTATATGTGATCTCTGATTTCTTTGTATGCGTCTTAGCTTGTACGGATTTCTTTCATTATTAAAAGGAACAGAAAAGGTGTAGATGGCAGGGAGTAATTGGTGTGTGGCTGTGTGTTACACGGGGTCTTTTATAAACGGGCCCGTTAAAAGCAGAAAAATGTACCTTAATGAAGTGATACACTACATTCAGGGCAGATCCCCAGCTGTTACAAAACATCGAGTGTGAACTCCAGTCTTGTGTTTTCTGTTCCGCCATCGGGACTGTATGGCTGTGTTCCTGCCGGGTGCCTGGCCTGGCATCCCATGGAAGGGGTCATCCAGAACCACAAAGGCAAAATATCTTTAAACTCCTCTAACTGTTCAGGGCACTACCCAAGCTGGCTCCTAACAAGGAGATGGAAGGACCTCTGGAATGCACAGAATGCATTCTCTGTTGGTAATATGGGATTTAGTATACTTTTAACCATTCTTAGGTTCCATATTGGTATTATATCACTATCTAGGGATCGATATCAGAATCAGAGCATGATACGAACATGTTATAGAAAGATGGACATTGCCTTTTTGACTCAGGCCCAGAATATGAAGGGAATTCAGAATGAAGAGGAGCATGTTTGAGTTAATATTTCATTTTCAACTTATGTCAAAGTAATTCAGTTCTCTTCCTGCTCCTCCTTTCTGTCCTCCTTTTCCTCACTAGTGCTGTTTAAGGACAGAGCTTCCAGCCTTAACCCTGAGTTACCCTCCGTTGGGGTTTCAAGTAAGAGGCTGGATATTGCTTTAACGTAGGGTTTTTGTAGTTTAATTTATTTTGGTTGGTAAAGAATATTCATCACTCATTTAATTCAGAAGGTATCTATTGATTCCTTTCTCCTCATTTGGTATTTTCTGACATTTTATAGCACTTGCTATTGATTTATACAAAATCCGTAGTCCGAACGTCCCAAGGAGTGCTTTATTCACTTGTCATTTGCTGTTTTTCTTAACTAATAAATTTAACAGCCGTGTACATCCAGTCTGTTAAGATCTCATGGCTCTACCTTCAAAGAGATGACAGACTGGCACTAACAAATGAGTAATTCTTTCAGGCAGGAGCTTAGAAGTTGCAAGATAGGCAAGATGTGAAACAAGCTCCTCCTTGACTGGTTAGCAGGACAAAGCAAGCTCCTCTACTCAAAGGACACTTAGGTTAAGGTAGGGAAAATGCAGCTCTGCTTCAGCTTGTGGAATCTCACACGTTGCTGTGCTCTAATGGCAACTTTATTTATAGCTTGTCAACAGGTAATCAGTTAAGCGGCATGTGCAGCAATAGGTACGGGCGCAGGTATGCCTAAGCTGGGCGGATCTGCTGCCCTGTCAGCTTGCCAGGTGCTGTGGTGGTTCTGCAGGGATGCAGCAGGATGCAGGGGCTTCGACAGGAGGGTGGTGCCTTCAGCAGCCGGCATCAGAGATCTCTGCTGCGGTCAATGGTCTAAACTGTACTGGGTTTGTACTAAACTGTACTGCGGTCAATGGTCTAAACTGTACAATGGTCAGGGGATTTCATGAGCCCAAATCTCACTGTAGGTCAATGGGATTAAGTCTCCTTCGTCACTGGCACCTTCTCAAACTATCTTTTAAGTTTGTGTTTGGTAATGAGGTATGAGCTTTGTGTGATTTCAGATACATGGGGGAAGATGCTGGAGTCGTTTGGAGCAGGGGGAAGAGGGAATGGGATCTGCAGAGCTCTGAGTGCGTAGGAGATGCCCTTACTTGCACTGTGGATCGTTCACTCTTGGCCATATGTACTACACAGCGTATGGGGATGGTGTTTAGAGAGACATGGTGGCTCTAAGTGCCGTCCCGAATGATGTTCATTTTCATGGAGCCAGGGGAGGGGGAGTCTTCAGCTCCAGTTGGGCCACTTCGGCGTTTGGTGTGTAAGCCTGAGAGTCACACTCAGTCCCTCCCACTGTCCATGAAGTGGTGGTTTGTTTCAGTCTAAGGTGAGTACCTGGGATAAAGTCAGAGGACCTGCCGTCTGCAAGTGCCTTCCTTCTCTCTCCTTTACCAAAGGGACCTGACTCAGGTATAGCCAGGTGACATTCAGGTTCCACAAAGCAGGTGAGATGCGTGTCATCACCAGACGCTGCCCTTGCCTCACTGTGTTTGGGACATAGCCTGAGTACAGCGAGTTTGACAACAGTTCCCTGTGCACTGCTCTTTCCTGCCTCTGGCCTACTGATACAGGCTCCCAAAAGGAGCTCTCTCTTAGAAGAGGGACGTTTCTGGTATAAACCTCATGCCTCTATGAGTTAAGGTGCCAGCCATGAGTCTGGCACTCAAAACACGCTACGTGCTGAAGACTTGCAATCCAAGAGGCAGAAATGCATAAAGATGTTCTGCACTGAGAAATCCCAAGGATCCCTCAGTAAGTTTACTAGTTCACACCATTGTCCTCTGATGAGAACTCGGAAATGAAGGTTTTTGTGAGGCTGTGATGGGTACTCGTGGCAGGAAAACTGTACCAGAAATTTGTTGCATACCAGGTACTAGACTTAAGTGGTTAATTCATATGGAACTGGTCACAGATCAGAGTACAGGTTTGGTTAGGGAGAAGGAATGAAAGGTGGGCATATCTAGGACTGTTAGGAGAACGCAAAACTTTGAAAGAAATATGGAGAAATGTGATGGGCCAGTGCTGTGCTGTGTGCAAGCTGACCTCACCATAGCTTTTGAGGGACATGGTGAAAATTGCTTATGTTTATCCTTGCATTCCTCCAACAACCATATCAGTTAGTCTGCTGGTACCCAGCATGATGCCGAGTCTCCTCCGGGTGGAGTTCAGTGTTCTGCTAAAGACCCTTCGCAGCACTGAGCTCACTGGGAGGCACCCGAACCCTTTCCTGCTTCATCATCCTTCCTGCTCATGCCACTGGAGAGCAGGTGGCCGACCAGGAGCTCTGGGCAACCGGGAGGACTCTGCGGTGGAGGTGTTTCCTCCTGACCGTATCCAGAGTAGGTAATGCTGCTGTGTGTGGGCGGGTAGGCACGTGAGGGCTGCATGAGAAGCAGCACCCATTTCACATTTCACCCCTTTCAGGTGTTTGGAAAAATCAGGATGTGCTTGGGTAGCTATTCAGTGGTCAAAAACCCCTTGTGTTTTTCTCACTTTGTTTCTTCACACTGCTGACAGCTATATGGCAGTATCACAGTAATAAATTGTGGATATTTTAAAAAAAATTAGCCTGTGGTTGCAGTCGAAACTGATCCTCAGGATGGACTTCTGAAGCATCCTTGTGCTGATAAATCCGTTCTCACTGTAGCACTTTTCTCACTACTGGAGATGGAATTGCAGCGAAAGCCTTTTAGACTTAGAGCTGTAATATCCAGAGATGTTTTGTTTAGAACAGTGTAAAATCGAGTATATTTGTATGAACTTGGAGCAAGGTACGTTTGAGCTGAGTACTGGATTACAGAGAATGATGTATGGAGCTTCTTTAACTGTGTGGAGTTACATTTGATTCTTAGCAAATAAGTGACAGATTCATATGTAAGGGAAAATTGAAGTTCTCATCTATATATTGTTTTTATTATGTTTTCTTTCCTTCAGGCTCTAACATATCAAAGCCACTGTGGGTGAAAAAAGTAGTTTGATTTCCATCAATAAATGTCTTCATATTCTTGCAGCTCATACACAATTTGGGCTATTTCATGGTGGTGAAAAAGACAAGGGAAAGTCACGAAATAATTCATTGCAATCCAGAGCAGCTTAGGTTGGAAGCATTGCTAATATTTACAATTATCGCCAGGCTCTTTCCGTGCGCTATCCATCTCGGATTTAGAATTACGCTCCTGGCCCAGTACAAACATGTCGGTATGTTGGTTTGCATCTGTCTCTGCCATATGCAGAGCAAGACAAGAATCCCTCCTGCTTTGTTTTAAATTTTTTTATAGTACCCCTCCAAAATCAGACCAGCTGTTGCCTAGACGCTGCCTTTCACGGATGACAGCGCTCTTAAAACGCGAGCCTATCTCATCTCAAGGATTTGTCATCGGCTGCGTTGTATCTGGGTGTCATGGGGTAGGTGGGGTTCAGCGTGGGCAGTACTGGTGCCCTCTGTCACCCGGCCAGCGTGCCCCCAGCACTCGGCTGCTGCCGGCCAGGGGCTGGGCAGCGTTGGAGACAGGGTGCGTTCCACCGGGGCCAGGCCAGCGGCTTTGGGTTACCTTTGCCTGGTGCCTCTGCTCAATTTAAGTAAAAATTAGTATTTTTTTCCACCCCAAAAGCAGGATTTTAGTAAGTAATTTCTGAATGAAAGGTCTCTTTGCATCTCTCTTGTTGCCAGCCTGATGCACCCCTCTGTGTCTGCGCAAGCATCTGGCTCCTTCCGGCATTTGCACTGCTTTACCTTGTGCTTCCTGGGTCTAAAAATAAAACATCCATATGTGTAAGAGGAGCCAGCGTTCCCGGTATGTAACACAAGTCCTAAAGTCACACCGAGCGCGGCAGAGACCCGCGCCGCCCGAGCTCTGCCCGCTAGCTAGCTAAAAGGAGGAAGGGAGGATAAAAAACCCCTACGGAGGAGAAATCCGGCGCTGCAGGAGGGGGGCTGACGGCTGGCCACGACGCGGAGGGCGTACGCTGAATGCCGCTCGGCACGTCTAGAGTCGTGGACATTGCCAAGCTGTGGAAGGCCCAGAATTTGTGACATGAGGTGTTGGCGAAGCCCGAGGAAGACAGAAATGTTTTCCAGCAGTCTGGAAGAAAGGTGCAAAGGGAGGGGTTTGGTTTGCCTTCCAGCAGCCCTGTGCAGAGGTCTGACTCAGCCCAGGCAGGATGGCCTGGGGGGGCTGCAAGTGAAAATCCCAGGAGAAAAAATGAGCCTAAAAATGAATCAAATCTTTTTTTTTTGTCTGCTTAGTAAATAAACAGTGTGAATGACAAATAGTCAGCACTTGAAACCTCATCCTAATAGTTACAAACTTTATGAATTTTAAAGGTATGACAATATAATTTTTTTACAAGGAAGAGTTGTTTCAGCTAAAAGCATTCTTAAAAATTAATATTTTGGTTTTGTACTGAAGCAGTACTTCCAAAAAAACCCGTGTTTGATTTTCCTTCTTCCTTGCCACTGCCTGAAACTGTGATTTCCTAAATGCAATGAGTTCTGTGTTCTCAGCTAAAATGCTGTAATGAAGTAGCAGGACAGACTCTCTCTGGGTGTTTGTTTTGGGAGGTTTTTTTAAGTTCGGTAAAACAAGCCAAGCGGTGTTTTAAGGAGTTGATGGGGAGACTAAACTGTCTCTGGGTGGGATGAAAGACGGTGGTGCTAGGTGAAGGAGTGACGAAGAACATGGTCAAGGAAGCCTGGCCGTGCTCAGGGTAGGCGGCTGGCTGCATCCCGAGGTGCCATGTAGGGAGAGCAAG